>NW_027461830.1:300000-600000 GCF_050947455.1 Rhinoderma darwinii
GAGGTCCGGTATACGAGGTGATAATGAGGTGACGTCTACTGACCTGCATATTCTGATAGTAGCTCAATACATTCACCAGCATGAGGACCAACGTCGACCACTCTATGATCTTTGCTGTCATTTCACTGATCTGTGAAAAAATATGAAAATAAATACATTAAAAATTGCACAAAACAACAACTTTCCGAGATTTTGCTGCATTCATGTTTATTGCATGGAGTCATGTGACTGACGGCGATGCCAAAACGGACCTGACCCATTGTCATGTGACACCATATCCATTACATTGCGGGCGTCACGATCACCATGGTGCTGAGTGCGAGCACAAAGATTATAGGTCCAATTATTTTCCTATAGAACGGCTTCTAGGGGTGCAAATAAAATCTATCCAATGATCCAGAATTATTGATAATCTCATTAGTGCCGGATTAAAGGAATTTTGCGTCCACTGGTTTGTACCAGCAGCTCAGCATGTCAATAATTTGATATTATGTATGAGATATACTGTACATACCTTTACACATTGATCTCCAGCGCACAGGTGGGTGTATACTGATACCCAACTTCCAATGACTGGTAATTTATTATATAGGAAAATAACGTTTATTAAGTGTCTTATAGAATTTACTACATATTATGTGAGATAAATGTTAATATAATACATATATAGCAAGGACAGTACCGCTGCTTTCTATTCATTATCTTCCTGCAAGAAGCTGAACAATGTTACCAGATGGCGCTGTGTTACACCAGCATGTCGCCATCTGACGGCCAAGATCAGAAAAGAAAGGGAAATGATTACCTCAGGTTCTGATGTTTCCTACATGTGAACCTAAAGATAAGTACGGTTGGATTCAATTCAAATATTATTTAAAAAAGGATACAGAAAACCAGTAAGGTCACGGCCATTATGCAGGACGCCAGTCTGAAATGGCTGATGACTCTTCGGCTTTCGGGCACTTTGTAGAGGAGTATGGACTGCCAAAGGTTGTAAAGGCTGCCAAACCCGAATGCAATGAAAGCGCAAATCCGGTGAGTCATTGGATAACGGTAGGTCTAGAAAACAAGCAGACAGAGGTTACAGCAAATCTTATGGAACTAATCACTAATTTACCCTCAGAACTTCCCAATAAATCCTAAATAACGTGTTCTGATATAATAACCCCGGAGACATAATGGATATAATAACCCCGGAGACATAATGGATATAGAGGTTGGTCTCCTGCTTGGGACTCCTCTCTGTTAGATGAAGCAGACACACATCTATCACATGGTCGTCCATTCATTGGTATAAGCCATGTATTACCACTTTAATGTGTGGCCACACGGTGATAACCACTGATGATGATCACCAGGGGTTCAGCTGCCAGAAACACAGTGATCAGCTGATTGCCAACGGGTCCCTATTTAGGGCAGATGGGACAACCCTATTGACATAAAACATTTATTAACTTACCGAAAACATAGCCATCACGGCCGTCCCAACGCATGATGACCATCCAATTGCCAGGAGGATCTTTTGAACCAAGGTCTGACGAGGCCCAAAGGCTTCAGCATGGAGCATGATGAACTTGTAATGTAGAAACGTCAGACCCAGAGCTGAAAAAGAGAAAATGAGCCAAATAAATCCTGTACCACGTGTAAAACAAGCTAATAACATCTATGAAGCGCGAACCAAGCGCTAAACCCAACAAGAAACCTACAATAATGGACGGGAACATTTATCTGCATCGTCTGATCCGGACTATTATTATCAATTGAGATTAACAAAACTTTATTTATTATTTAGAATAATCTGATTACTGCTGCAGGCTGAGATAGGGACAGGGCGGGACTGATGCCAAGTCTGAGTCATGTCTGACAGTCTGGTTGCTAGGGAAACACTACCTAACAACCACAGTCTTGTCCAGCAATGTGTCCCTAGCAACCGGCCTGCATCTCTCACTGACGTAGTAATCACATTTTTATAAAAATAAATGTAGGTTTGACCCCAGAGTAATATAATCAGATATAAGACATTTTATAATAACCCGCCATCCCCCAGAAGTAAGAACATATTATAATCACTTCTGTGATATTTACTTACAGGCAATGGCCATTCCTACGAATCCTATTCTAAACAGGATATTTTCGGGAAAGAAATTTCCTGTTTCACTGTGAAACGAAAAAGAAAAAGTCAATGTTAAATAATATCGAAAATTTTTCATAATTGTTTAATCTTAATAATCAGCAGTCTGATAATAATCTATAGGGATGAGGGAATGCGTTTCTCTGTCCTCTTGCAGCCCCTCTGGGTAATGGAAGCCATTTTCTTATTTAGATATTTCCTCCATATTTAAGTAATTACCTTATACATTCCCAAACTATAAAATAAGAGTCGTGTAATTCTCCATCTTACCTGATGTACATCAGTGGGGGGGCATGGTCCTTGATCACAGTCAGGGTGTAGCCTCCAGAGAGCCAGGCCACACACCAAAAGGCCAAGAAGATGGGGAAGAATCCCAATCCGTTGATTTCCATAATAGTGAAAAGTCGCCAATAAATTAGCAAATCACACTCTGTGTCAATTCACAGAAAGAAAGACCGGGCTGCTGTCAGGGGAATATTTATAACCTCCCATCATCTCTCTGTGACATCATAGTTAAGTGATGTCATCATGATGTCACAGTAAGGTCAGTTCTGCTGCTGTCAGGGGAATTCCCAACTTCTCAGCTCTCTGTGACATCATAGCTCAGTGATGTCATCGTGATGTCACAGTAAGGTCAGTTCTGCTCTGGAGCTGCCATGGTTTAGTATCTATGAACTTATTTCTGCTATGCGCTTCGCAGACCCCAGAACATAAGTCATTGATGTAGTGACATTTTAGCGTCTTTTTTCACAGAGGTCAATGTAAGGTCATCTGTTAGGCCTCATTTACACGAGCGTAATATACGCGCGTGCGACGCGCGTGCTTTTCACGCGTGTCGTACGCACCTATATTAGTCTATGGGGCAGTGTAGACGATGCGTGAATTTTGCGCAGCGTGAGTGCGTTGCGTAAAACTCACGACATGTTCTATAATCGTGCGTTTTTCGCACATCACGCACCCATTGAAGTCAATGGGTGCGTGAAAACCACGCATGCCGCACGGAAGCACTTCCGTGCGAACTGCGTGATTCGCGCAAGAGCTGTCAAAAGGATGAATGTAAACATAAAAGCACCACGTGCTTTTCTGTTTACAAACATCCAAACCGAGTGTCAAATTAGAGATGAGCGCACCGAACTTAACCGGGGTCGGCCGAACTCGTTTTGACCGAACCCGGCAAAAAATGTTCGGGTACGCGACGGCAGGAGACAGTCACTGTCCACGGTGCTGAAAGAGTTAAACTGGTTCAGCACCATGGACAGTGACTTCCGATCACAATATACATATGCGTGTAAAAAAAACAAGAGGTTCTGACTTACCGACAACTCCCGGCTTCTTCCTCCAGAACGACCTCCCGGGATGACAATTCAGACCAAGTGACAGCTGCAGCCAATCACAGGCCAAGCACAGGCTGCAGCCAATCACAGGCTGCAGCGGTCTCATGGACTGCCGCGTCATCCTGGGAGGTGGGGCCGGATGACAAGAGAGGGACGCGTCACCAAGGCAACGGCCGGGAGACCGGACTGGAGGAAGCAGGAAGTTCATGGTAAGTATGAACGTCTTTTTTTGATTCACAGGTTGGTGCATATTGTGATCGGAACTCACTGTCGCGGGTGCTGAAAGAGTTACTGCCGATCAGTTAGCTCTTTCAGCACCTTGGACAGTGACGGGCGTCGACTACCTCATCTCTATGATGGCGGCTGCGCGAAAATCACGCAGCCGCGCATCATACACGGATGACACACGGAGCTGTCAAGTGCCTTTTGCGCGCGCAAAACGGAGCGTTTTTTGCGCGAGCAAAACGCACACGCTCGTGTAAATCAGGCCTTATACTGTGCTAATAAAAACTATTTACCCCCCTCCATTGATTTTTCCATGTTGTTTTGGGTGACAGCATTGTATCACAGGGGATTACATTTGGTAAAACAAGACTGACAGGACCAATGAAGGCATCACCCCCATATAACACAACCTCTAACATTTATATGAAATAACTGGGACTCAGACCAAGATGTGGGGTAAAGTGGGGGTCGGCCACAGCTTTTATTATTATTATGTCCGCTGGTTGGATAAACACATTGCAAGATAAACAGGTCACCCTGGGTGCCAGAACATTGCAGGCGCGATGGGCATGCTCCAGTTGTTTCCGGGTGATTTCACGAACGGTAGAGACAAGATCCTCCTAGAACCGCCGCTGTGACGTCTGGAACAGAAGAAAATGATCAAAACAGGATGAACATAAAAACTCTGAATCAATTATCAACAAAATGACATTTAACTCCTTAACAACATGTCACATACATGTACATGGCAGTCGTTGAAGGGAAGTATGGAGCGGGATCACGGGCTGGGGTCACTCCATACTTAGCGGGTAATGGCTGTGTAATATAGCCAACACCGCACTGCAATGGACAGAATCAAATATCACTTTGAGTCTGCCTGTTTAACCCCTTAGATGCCAAAGTCAATCACGACCACAGCATCTAACGCATTAGAATGAGAGGGACGACCCCCTCCGACGTGCCATTGTCCCCCCACGATGCTATAGCGGGATGCGGCTGGTGATAATGGCAGCCTGGGGGCCTAATGAAGGGTCTGCCATCTTTGTTCTCCGGCAGGGCTTCATAGGTGGCTGTAAGAATCACGATAAACTGCAATACGTTACTATTGCAGTAGATCGTGTGAGCGATCCAATGATCACTGGTTTAAGTCCACTAGGGGGACTACTAAACAGAATTTAAAAAAAGTGAAATAAATATCCCCAAAAAAATATATATTTTTCTATTTCTAAAAAATTCCCTCTTCCAATTTCTTCCCTAAAGTAATGTTAAACAAAATAAGTTAGCATAACTGATATCGCCGTGTTTGCAAGTCCGAACTATTACAATCTGATGTTATCTAACCCACTCGCTGAACACTGTAAGAAAAAAAAAATGTAAAACACCCAAATTGCTGTTTTTTGGTCACGTTAGCTCCCCAAAAAAATGGAATAAAAACTGATCAAAAAGTCGCATGTACCCCAAAATGGTAACAACAAAAGCTCGCCTCGCAAAATCGAAGCCCTCACATCGCTCAATCTACGGAAACATTAAAAAAAATTACGTCTCTCAGATTTTGGAGTCGCAAAACAAATTTTTTTAACAAATAGTTTTACAAAGTGGTAAAACATTAAAAAATATACATTCGGTAACGCCGTAATCGTATTAATCAGTAGAATAAAGTGAACATGTAGTTATTACCGCACGGTGAAAACAAAATCCCCCTGAAAATGGCGCATTAGCTTTTTTTTGCTCATTCCACCCCACAAATAATTTATTTTTCAGTTTCCCAGTACATTATCAGATACATTAAATGGTACCATAAAAAATGACAACTTGTCCCATAAAAAACAAGCTCTCATACGGTTATGCCGACGAAAAAAAAAAAAAAGTGATGGCTTTTGGAAGGCGGGGAGTAATAAACGAATATGAAAAACAAAAATTGATTGTGTCATTAAGGAGTCAAATCAAGAGAGGGAGTGGGGGAAAGACGCCAAGCTGCAGGGTCCAAAGAGGAAGAGGACGAAGGGCATTACTATTTTATAGGGAGCTCTATAGCCCCCTACTATGTGATCACTGGCCAATCCCTGTAGATCATGATGAAGTGATGCCACCCCCCATTTATTTATTCTTAACCCCTTCAAGACACAGCCTGTTTTGGCCTTCAGGACACAGCCAATTTTTTCAAATCTGACATGTTTCACTATTACCTATCCAAGCGATTCTGAGACTGTTTTCTCGTGACACATTGGACTTTATGTTACTGGCAAAATTTGCTCGATATATTAAGTATTTAATTGTGAAAAACACCAAAATTTAGCAAAAAATTGCAAAAAATAGCATTTTTCTAAATTTATATGTATCTGCTTGTAAGACAGATAGTTATACCCCACAAAATTGTTGCTAATTAACATCACCCATATGTCTACTTTAGATTGGCATCGTTTTTTGAACATCCTTTTATTTTTCTATGAAATCACAAGGCTTAGAACTTTAGCAGCGATTTCTCACATTTTCAAGAAAATGTCAAAAGGCTATTTTTACAGGGGCCAGGTCAGTTGTGAAGTGTTTTTTAGGGCCTTATATATTAGAAACCCTCGATAAGTCACCCCATTTTAAAAACTTCACCCCTCAAAGTATTCAAAACAGCATTTAGAACGTTTCTTAACCCTTTAGATGTTTCACAGGAATTAAGGCAAAGTAGATGTGAAATGTTCAAATTTCTTTTTTTTTGCAGAAATTCATTTTTCAACAAACGCAACTCAATATCTATTGCCCAGATTCTGCAGTTTTTAGAAATACCCCACATGTGGCCCTAGTGCACTTATTGACTGAAGTACAGGCCTCAGAAACAAAGGAACACCTAGGGGATTTTGGGGCCTCCTTTTTATTAGAAAATATTTTAGGCTCCATGTCGGGTTTGAAAGGCTCTTGCGGCACCAAAACAGTGGAAATCCCCCAAAAGTGACCCCATTTTTGAAACTATACCCCTTGAGGAAATTATCTAGGGGTATAGTGAGCATTTTGACCCCGCAGGTTTTTTGCAGAAATTATTGGAAGTAGGCTGTGAAAATGAAAATCTACATTCTTTCAAAGAAAATGTAGGTTTAGCTAATTTTTTTCTAATTTCCACAAGGACTAAAAGGAGAAAATGCACCACTACTTTTGTAAAGCAATTTCTCCCGAGTAAAACAATACCCCGCATGTGGTCATAAACGGCTGTTTGGACAAACGGCGGAGCTTAGAAGGGAAAGTGCGCCATTTGGTTTTTGGAGCTCAAATTTAGCAGGAATGGTTTGCGGAGACAACGTCGCATTTGCAAAGCCCCTAAGGGACCAAAACAGTGAAAACACCAAAAAAGTGACTCCATTTAGGAAAGTACACCCCTTTAAGAATACATCTAGGGGTATAGTGAGTGTTTTGAACCCACAGGGGTTTCATAGATTTTATTAGAATTGGGCAGTGAACATAAAAAAAATCATTTTTTTCCAATAAGACGTAGCTTTAGCTCTACATTTTTCATTTTCTCAACAAATAAAGGAATAAAAGAACCCCAACATTTGTAAAGCAACTTCTCTGGAGTACGGCAATATCCCATTTGTGGTCATAAACTGCTGTTTGGGCATACGGCAAGGATCAGAAGAGAAGGAGTGCCATTTGGCTTTTGGAGCACAGATTTTGCTGGATTGGTTTCTTGATACCATGTCACTTTTGCAAAGCTCCTAAGGTGTCAGTACAGTGGAAACTCCCCAAAAGTGAATCGATTCACGAAACTACACCCCTTGAGGAATTCATCTAGGGGTGTAGTGAGCATTTTGACCCCACAGGTGTTTCATAGATTTTATTAGAATTGGGCAGTGAAAATAAAAAAAATCCTTTTTCTTCAATAAGACGTAGTTTTAGCTGAAAATGTTTCATATTCTCAACAAATAAATGAAAAAAAGCACCCCAACACTTGTAAAGCAACTTCTCCTGTTTACGGCAATACCTCATATGTGGTCATAAACTGATGTTTAGGCACAGAGTAGGGCTCAGAAGGGAAGGAGCACCATTTGGCTTTTGGAGTACAGATTTTGCTGGATTGGTTTCTGGTCGCTATGTCGCATTTGCAAAGTCCCTGTGAGACCAAAACAGTGGATCCCCCCCAGAAGTGACCCCATTTTGGAAACTACACCCCTCAAAGTATTCACCTAGGGGTGTAGTGAGCATATTAACCCCACAGGTGATTGGCAGAAATTGGTGTGCACGCGATGTTGCAGAGTGAAAATGGTTTTTCAATAGATATGCCAATAAGTGGCGCCCAGCCTGTGCCACTGGAGACACACACCCCAAAAATTGTTAAAAGGGTTATCCCGGGTATGGCGATGCCATATATGTGGAAGTAAACTGCTGTTTGGGCACACTGTAGGGTTCAGAAGGGAGGTAGCGCCATTTGGCTTTTGGAGCGTGGATTTTGCTTGTAGTAGTTTTGTTTGGAGTCTTACTGGTGTTTCCGTTTATAATGTGGGGGTACATGTAAGGCGGGCTGGAGTATATAAGGGGCATAGTCAGGTGGTATAGTGGGGTAAAAAAAAACAATAAAATAATCCATAGATGTGTGTTACGCTGTGACACAATCCTTTCTGCACAGGCCGGTGTTGGACTAATAAATGGTCCTTACTTATTCCCCTTTTGGTCCGCACTCCGCACCTTTGAAGTTTGGGGAATCTTGCTGGGTAGTGTTGTCCTGGTATAATACGGGCGCCCCACTTCCAGCAGATATGTTTGGGCCCTCCCCTTCCTGGTTCCCTAATTTTAGGGGCCTTGATAATTCGCCACTTGAAACAGAAGAAATGTTCCCCTCGGGCCGGCACAACTGCATATTTTTTATTTCCTAACTTATTGGTGCCTTGACTAATTTTATTTTTTCATAGACGTAGTGGTATGACGGCTGTTTTTTTTTGTGAGATGAGCTGTAGTTTTTATTGGTACCATTTTGGGGTGCATGCGACTTTTTGATCACTTGTTATCCTTTTTTTTTGGGAGGCAAGGTGACCAAAAAACAGCAATTCTGGCATATTTTTTTAGTTCTTTTTATACAGCGTTCACCTTGTGTTATAAATTACATGTTAACTTTATTCTGCGGGTCAGTCCGATTCCGGTGATACCTAATTTATAGCACTTTTTATGTTTTACAACTTTTTGCACAATAAAATAACTTTTGTAAAGAGAATGGATTTTTACTGTCGCCAAGTTGTGAGAGCCATAACGGTTTTAAATTTTTCGTTGACGGAGCTGTATGAGGGCTTGTTTTTAGCGAGACGAGTTATAGTTTTTATAGACACCATTTTTGGGTACATGCGACTTTTTGATCACTTTATATTTCAATTTTTGTAAGACAAAGTGACCAAAAAATAGCAATTATGTCAGTATTTTTTAGTTATTTTTTTTACGCCGTTCACTGTGCGGAATAAATAACATCATATTTTTATAGTTCAGGTCGTTACGGTCGCAGCGATACCAAATATGTATGGCTTTATTATTTTTATCAATAATAAATGACTTGATAAGGGAAAAAGGGCGATTGTGTTTTGTGTTATTATTTGAAACTTTTATTGTATTTTTTACAACTTTTATTTTTACTTTTTTTTACACTTTTCTTTAGTCCCACTAGGGGACTTGAAGATCCAACTGTTTTTTTGATGTTCTAATACATTGCACTACCAATGTAGTGCAATGTATTAGAACTGTCAGTTGTTCACTGACAGCAAGCCGATCAGGCTCCGCCTCCGGGCGGGGCCTAATCGGCTAACGTAATGGCAGATAGGAAGCCATTGTTAGGCAACCTGTTGCCATAGTAGCAGTCGCCAGTCTTGCCATCGCATGGCAAGGCTGCCGATTGCATACAAACCACTTTGATGCAGCGATTGCATTGAATCGCTGCATTGAAGGGGTTAACGGCAGGAATCGGAGCTAGCTCCGGTTCCTGCCGATAGATCGGGGTGTCCGCTGTAACATACAGCGGACACCCACTGCTGACGACGCCGGCTCAGCTTCTGAACCGGAAGCTGAGCCGACGCCATATTGCCGATGGTACCGGAAGCCTCCTGGGCCCCGCCGACGACGGGACATAGGAGGATTCCGTTACAGGCTGATCAGGAGGTAAGTATTAGCCCTCCGATCGCCTTTGCAGCCACCGGCAACCCAGCGATCACGTTGCTGGGGTGCCGATGGCTATAAACTCCTGACATGCTGCGATCTCTATTGAACGCAGCATGTGAGGGGTTAATCGGTCGGATCGGAGGCTAGCTCCGGTCCTGACCGATACGTCAGGGTGCCAGCTGTAACATACAGCTGTCACCCGGCGGTGATGTCGCTGGCTCAGCTCCTGAGCCAGCTTCATCTCCATGACGTACAGTTACGTGGAGATGCGGGAAAAGGCCATCTCCCATGACGTAACTGTACGTGAAATTGCGGGAAGCGGTTAAAGTGTCCCCGCCAGTCAAAGCTCCCAACCTTATGCCCCTGGGGAGCTGAAAAGCTCTATACAGTGATCTGAATGTACTATAATTATTAACCCCTTGATGTTGCAACCTATTTTGTCTTTTAAGCTGCAAATATTTTTTTTCGCTTTTGTCTCCCTTCATTGTGACCATTTTGTGGTACATTTAAATTAACATTTAAAGGTAGCTAAACGTTCAACAAACTACTGACATGTCATAGAGACATGTCAGAAGTTTAGATTGGTGGGCGTCCGAGCACTGAGAACCCCAACAATCGCTAGATTGAAGCAGCTGAATCACTCGTGTGAGCGCTGAGCCGCTTCATGTCTATTCGGCCAGCAGCCATACCGTTAAGGCGGTACCGTCCAGTGGGTCCACGTACCCAACGTTACAGCCAAATGGAGCTTCTTCCGTTCTAAGCACTGCCGTGTGCCCAAACAGCAGTTTATGACCACATATGGGGTATTGCCGTACTCGGGAGAAATTGCTTTACAAATGCTGGAGTTCTTTTTTTCCTTTATTTGTTGAGAAAATGAGAAATTTTGAGCTAAAGCTACGTTTTATTCAAGAAAAGGGATTGTTTTTATTTTCACTGCCCAATTCTAATAAATTCTATGAAACATCTGTGGGGTCCAAAAATTCACTACACCTCTAGATGAATTCCTCAAGGGGTGTAGTTTCCTAAATGGAGTCACTTTTTGGGCGTTTTCATTGTTTTTGGTCCCTCAGGGGCTTTGCAAATGTGACATGGCCTCTGTAAACTATTCCTGCTAAATGTGATCTCAAAAAGCCAAATGGCGCTCTTTCCCTTCTGAGCCCCACCGTTTGTCCATGTAGATTGTGCCACCTAGCGCCCCATGTAGATAGTGCCACACACGTCCCTGTATATAGTGCCACACATGCCCCTGTAGATAATGCCGCAGTGCCCTCTATATACAGGGTGTACTGGATCAATATATACAGGGGGTACTGCACCATTATATACAGGGGGTACTGTCTCATTATATACAATGTCACAGTACCCCCTGTAGATCGCGCCACACAGCACCCATGTAGATTGTGTCACCCCCACTGTATATAGTGCTATCCCCCTTCCCTTGTAGATAGCACCTCTGAAGCTCCCTCCAGAAGAGGAATCCCCTCTATTTATTTTTTTCATAAATCAGAATTTTGCTACAATAACATTGAGACGTTCTTATTCCTCCAGGTTCATGAGGACAGATCTATGGAAGACTCAGTATTATTATTATTGACAGTAATGAAGACAAAAACAGGTTTCAGGTGGTAGAAAATGACTTTACTAAACCGTTTTATAAACCAACAAACAAGGACCATGAGGATAGTAAACAGTCCGCTGCTTCTCTCTCCTTGTGGTAAGATGATATTGGGGAGAAAGGTTGGAGGTGGTGGATGTCTCGGCACTTGGTTGTATTTCTGGAGCCTCTGCAGTTTGAGATGTTCCTGCTCCGCTGTGACGTGCCATTCCACCTCGCTGTAGAGTCCACTGGTCATAAACGGTTCTTGCAGTTCTTTCTTCCCGTTTGTAAGATTTTTTTTGAGAAAGGTTGGAGCTGATGGACGTCTTGGCACTTGGTCGCCATCTCTGGAGTTCATCAGTTTAAGATGTTCCCAGAGAAGTTCCTGCTCGGCTGTGACGTGCCATTCCACCTCGCCTCTAGTGTCCACTGTTTATAAACGGTTCTTGTAGTTCGTCCTCCCTGATGTAGGATGATATTTTGGAGAAAGGTCGGAGATGGTGGATGTCTTGGCACTTGGTCGCCATCTCCAGATCTTCTGCAGTTTGGGATGTGATAACTGCTTGGCTGTGGCGCGCCATTCCACATCATTGTATAAAACTGGAAATAAGAGAAAGTAAACCTGTAACTATATGGACAAATCTTCTAATATTTCTAAAACATTATTAGATGATAATGGAGACAGTAGTGACCATAACAGCTAAACCCAGTGGTAGTAGTCATCATTGTCTGGGCAAGGTCCAAGGGGGCAGAGGGTAGGTAGTGGAGTGGTTATTTCCTCACATTTATGGGGGGGATCCCCTTTTAACCCGTTAGTGACCGGCCCATAGTGTTTCTTTAAAACGGACAGGCATCTGGGTGTGTGGTCTGATGAAAGCGTGTCACGTCACCGTCCACGATGGTCCTCTTTATACTCCAGAGTCCTGGTTCTTCTCCCTCTTGGAGATGGTGAAGCTTTTTTGGGTAATTGTTATAGATAAACTCTAAGAAAAGAAACACATATCCACATTATAAACCCCATGATTGTAGAGATGAATAATAATGTTATTACGAGGTCCGGTATACGAGGTGATAATGAGGTGACGTCTACTGACCTGCATATTCTGATAGTAGCTCAATACATTCACCTGCATGAGGACCAACATCGACCACTCCATGATCTTTGCTGTCATTTCACTGATCTGTGAAAAAATATCAAAATTAATACATTAAAAGTTGCGCAAAGCAAGAACTTTCCACCCGGGCCGAGGTTTTGCTGCATTCATGTTTATTGCATGGAGTAATGCGACTGACGGCGATGCCAAAACGGACCTGACCCATTGTCATGTGACACCACATCCATTACATTGCGGACGTCACGACCACCATGATGCTGAGAACAAGCACAAAGATTATAGGTCCAATTGTTTTCCTATAGAACGGCTTCTAGGGGTGCAAATAAAATGTATACAATATTCCAGAATTATTGATAATCTCATTAGTGCCGGATTAAAGGAATTTTACGTCCACTGGTTTGTACCAGCGGCTCAGCATTTCAATAACTTTATATTATGTATGAGATATACTGTACATACCTTTACACATTGATCTCCAGCGCACAGGTAGGTGTATACGGATACCCTACTTCCAATGACTGGTGGGTTATTATATAGGAAAATAATGTTTATTATGTTTAGTAAGTGTCCTATACAATTTACTACACTTTTATGTAAGATAAATGTTAATGTAATACATATACAGTATAGCAAGGACAGTACCGCTGCTTTCTATTCAGTATCTTCCTGCAAGAAGCTGAACAATGTTACCAGATGGCGCTATGTTACACCAGCATGTCGCCATCTGACGGCGGAGATCAGAAAATAAAGGGAAATGATCACCTCAGGATCTGATGTTTCCTACATGTGAACCTAAAGACAAGTACGGTTGGATTCCATTCAAATATTATTTAAGAAAGGATACAGAAAACCACTAAGGTCACGGCCATTATACAGGACGCCAGTCTGAAATGGCTGATGACTCTTCGGCTTTCGGGCACTTTGTAGAGGAGTATGGACTGCCAAAGGTTGTAAAGGCTGCCAAACCCGAATGCAACGAAAGCGCAAATCCGGTGAGTCATTGGATAACGGTAGGTCTAGAAAACAAGAAGACAGAGGTTACAGCAAATCTTATGGAACTAATCACTAACTTACCCTCAGAACTTCCCAATAAATCCTAAATAACGTGTTCTGATATAATAACCACAGAGACATAATGGATATAGAGGTTGTTCTCCTGCTTGGGACTCCTCTCTGTTAGATGGAGCAGACACACATCTACTACATGGTCGTCCATTCATTCGAATAAGCCATGTATTACCACTTTAATGTGTGGCCACACGGTGATAACCGCTGATCATGATCACCAGGGGTTCAGCTGCCGGAAACACAGTGATCAGCTGATTGCCAGCGGGTCCCAATTTAGGGCAGATGGGACAACCCTATTAACATAAAACATTTATTAACTTACCGAAAACATAGCCATCATGGCCGTCCCAACGCATGATGACCATCCAATTGCCAGGAGGATCTTTTGAACCAAGGTCTGACGAGGCCCAAAGGCTTCAGCATGGAGCATGATGAACTTGTAATGTAGAAACGTCAGACCCAGAGCTGAAAAAGAGAAAATAAGCCAAATAAATCCTGTACCATGTGTAAAAGAAGCTAATAACATCTATGAAGCGCGGACCAAGCGCTAAACCCAACAAGAAACCTACAATAATGGACGGGAACATTTATCTGCATCGTCTGATCCGGACTATTATTATCAGTTGAGATTAACAAAACTTTATATATTATTTAGAATAATCTGATTACTGCTGCAGGCTGAGATGGGGGCAGGGCGCGACTGATGCCAAGTCTGAGTCATGTCTGACAGTCTGGTTGCTAGGGAAACACTACCTAACAACCACAGTCTTGTCCAGCAATGTGTCCCTAGCAACCGGCCTGCATCTCTCACTGACGTAGTAATCACATTTTTATAAAAATAAATGTAGGTTTGACCCCAGAGTAATATAATCAGATATAAGACATTTTATAATAACCCACCATCCCCCAGAAGTAAGAACATATTATAATCACTTCTGTGATATTTACTTACAGGCAATGGCCATTCCTACGAATCCTATTCTAAACAGGATATTTTCGGGAAAGAAATTTCCCGTTTCACTGTGAAACGAAAAAGAAAAAGTCAATGTTAAATAATATCGAACATTTTTCATAATTGTTTAATCTTAATAATCATCAGTCTGATAATAATCTATAGGGATGAGGGGATGCGTTTCTCTGTCCTCTTGCAGCCCCTCTGGGTAATGGAAGCCACTTTGTTACTTAGATATTTCGTCCATATTTAAGTAATTACCTTATACATTCCCAAACTATAAAATAAGAGTCGTGTAATTCTCCATCTTACCTGATGTACATCAGTGGGGGGGCATGGTCCTTGATCACAGTCAGGGTGTAGCCTCCAGAGAGCCAGGCCACACACCAAAAGGCCAAGAAGATGGGGAAGAATCCCAATCCGTTGATTTCCATAATAGTGAAAAGTCGCCAATAAAATAGCAAATCACACTCTGTGTCAATTCACAGAAAGAAGACCGGGCTGCTGTCAGGGGAATATTTATAACCTCCCATCATCTCTCTGTGACATCATAGGTAAGTGATGTCATCATGATGTCACAGTAAGGTCAGTTCTGCTGCTGTCAGGGGAATTCCCAAATTCTCAGCTCTCTGTGACATCATAGCTCAGTGATGTCATCGTGATGTCACAGTAAGGTCAGTTCTGCTCTGGAGCTGCCATGGTTTAGTATCTGCTATGAACTTATTTCTGCTATGCGCTTCGCAGACCCCAGAACATAAGTCATTGATGTAGTGACATTTTAGAGTCTTTTTTCACAGAGGTCAATGTAAGGTCATCTGTTATACTGTGCTAATAAAAACTATTTACCCCCCTCCATTGATTTTTCCATGTTGTTTTGGGTGACAGCATTGTACAGGGTGGGCCATTTATAAGGATACACCTAAATAAAATGGGAATGGTTGGTGATATTAACTTCCTGTTTGTGGCACATTAGTATATGGGAGGGTGGAAACTTTTCAAGCTGGGTGTTGACCATGGCGGCCATTTTGAAGTCGGCCATTTTGTATCCAACTTTAGTTTTTTCAATGGGAAGAGGGTCATGTGACACATCAAACTTATCGAGAATTTCACAAGAAAAACAATGGTGTCCTTGGTTTTAACGTTACTTTATTCTTTCAGGAGTTATTTACAAGTTTCTGACCACTTATAAAATGTGCTCAAAGTGCTGCCCATTGTGTTGGATTGTCAATGCAACCCTCTTCTCCCACTCTTCACACACTGATAGCAACACCGCAGAAGAAATGCTAGCACAGACTTCCAGTATCCGTAGTTTCAGTTGCTGCACATCTCGTATCTTCACAGCATAGACAATTGCCTTCAGATGACCCCAAAGATAAAAGTCTAAGGTGGTCAGATCGGGAGACCTAGGGGGCCATTCAACTGGCCCACGACGACCAATCCACTTTCCAGGAAACTGTTCATTTAGGAATGCTCGGACCTGACACCCATAATGTGGTGGTGCACCACCTTGCTGGAAAAACTCAGGGAACGTGCCAGCTTCAGTGCATAAAGAGGGAAACACATCACCATGTAGCAATTTCAGATATCCCGTGGCCTTGAGGTTTCCATTGATGAAGAATGGCCCCACTATCTTTATACCCCATATACCACACCATACCATCAATTTTTGTGTTCCAACAGTCTTGGAGGGATCTATCCAATGTGGCTTAGTGTCAGACCAATAGCGGTGGTTTTGTTTGTTAACTTCACCATTCACATAAAAGTTTTCCTCATCACTGAACAAAATGTTCTGTGTAAACTGAGGGTCCTGTTCCAATTTTTGTTTTGCCCATTCTGCAAATTCAGTGCGCCAATCTGGGTCATCCTCGTTGAGATGCTGCAGCAGCTGGAGTTTGTAAGGGTGCCATTTGTGAGTAGCTAATATCCGCCGAAGGGATGTTCGACTGATGCCACTCTCCAGTGACATGCGGCGAGTGCTACGCTGTGGGCTCTTGCTGAATGAAGCTAGGACAGCCACTGATGTTTCTTCATTAGTGACAGTTTTCATGCGTCCACATTTGGGCAAATCCAACACTGAACCAGTTTCACGAAACTTGGCAAGCAGTTTGCAAACTGTAGCATGGGAGATGGGTGGTCTCGTAGGGTGTCTTGCATTGAAATCTGCTGCAATGACCCGGGTACTGCGTTCACCAGACATCAACACAATTTCTATCCGCTCCTCACGTGTTAACCTCTGCGACATGTCAATGGCTGTAAACAAAGAGAAGCTTGTAAATAACTCATGAAAGAATAAAGTAACGTTAAAACCAAGCACACCATTGTTTTTCTTGTGAAATTCTCGATAAGTTTGATGTGTCACATGACCCTCTTCCCATTGAAAAAACTAAAGTTGGATACAAAATGGCCAACTTCAAAATGGCCGCCATGGTCAACACCCAGCTTGAAAAGTTTCCCCCCTCCCATATACTAATGTGCCACAAACAGGAAGTTAATATCACCAACCATTCCCATTTTATTTAGGTGTATCCATATAAATGGCCCACCCTGTATAACAGGGGATTACATTTGGTAAAACAAGACTGACAGGACCAATGAAGGCATCACCCCCATATAACACAACCTCTAACATTTATATGAAATAACTGGGACTTAGACCAAGATGTGGGGTAAAGTGGGGGTCGGCCACAGCTTTTATTATTATGTCCGCTGGTTGGATAAACACATTGCAAGATAAACAGGTCACCCTGGGTGCCAGAACATTGCAGGCGCGATGGGCATGCTCCAGTTGTTTCCGGGTGATTTCACGAACGGTAGAGACAAGATCCTCCTAGAACCGCCGCTGTGACGTCTGGAACAGAAGAAAATGATCAAAACAGGATGAACATAAAAACTCTGAATCAATTATCAACAAAATGACATTTAACTCCTTAACAAGATGTCACATACATGTACATGGCAGTCGTTGAAGGGAAGTATGGAGCGAGATCACGGGCTGGGGTCACTCCATACTTAGCGGGTAATGGCTGTGTAATATAGCCAACACCGCACTGCAATGGACAGAATCAAATATCACTTTGAGTCTGCCTGTTTAACCCATTAGATGCCAAAGTCAATCACGACCACAGCATCTAACGCATTAGATTGAGAGGGACGACCCCCTCCGACGTGCCATTGTCCCCCCACGATGCTATAGCGGGATGCGGCTGGTTATAATGGCAGCCTGGGGGCCTAATGAAGGGTCTGAAATCTTTGTTCTCCGGCAGGGCTTCATAGGTGGCTGTAAGAATCACGATAAACTGCAATACGTTACTACTGAAGTAGATCGAGTGAGCGATCCAATGATCATTGGTTCAAGTCCACTAGGGGGACTACTGAACAGAATTTAAAAAAAGTTAAATAAATAAATTCCCTCTTCCCATTTTTTCCCTAAAGTAATGTTAAACAAAATAAGTTAGCATAACTGATATCGCCGCGTTTGCAAGTCCAAACTATTACAATCTGATGTTATCTAACCCACTCGCTGAACACTGTAAGAAAAAAAAAATGTAAAACACCCAAATTGCTGTTTTTTGGTCACGTTAGCTCCCCAAAAAAATGGAATAAAAACTGATAAAAAAGTCAAAATGGTAACAAAAGCTCGCCTCGCAAAATCGAAGCCCTCACATCGCTCAATCTACGGAAAAATAAAAAAAAAATACGTCTCTCAGATTTTGGAGACGCAAAACAAATTTTTTTAACAAATAGTTTTACAAAGTGGTAAAACATTAAAAAATATACATTCAGTATCGCCGTAATCGTATTAATCAGTAGAATAAAGTGAACATGTAGTTATTACCGCACGATGAAAACAAAATCCCCCTGAAAATGGCGCATTAGCTTTTTTTTGCTCATTCCACCCCACAAATAATTTATTTTTCAGTTTCCCAGTACATTATCAGATACATTAAATGGTACCATAAAAAATGACAACTTGTCCCATAAAAAACAAGCTCTCATACGGTTATGCCGACGAAAAAATAAAAAAAGTGATGGCTTTTGGAAGGCGGGGAGTAATAAACGAATATGAAAAAACGTAAATTGGTCGTGTCATTAAGGAGTCAAATCATGAGAGGGAGTGGGGGAAAGACGCCAAGCTGCAGGGTCCAAAGAGGACGAAGGGCATTACTATTTTATAGGGAGCTCTATAGCCCCCTACTATGTGATCACTGGCCAATCCCTGTAGATCATGATGAAGTGATGCCACCCCCCATTTATTTATTCTTAAAGTGACCCCGTCAGTCAAAGCTCCCAACCGTATGCCCCTGGGGAGCTGAAAAGCTCTATACAGTGATCTGCATGTAGTATAATTATTAACCCCTTGATGTTGCAACCAATTTTGTCTTTTAAGCTGCAAATATTTTTTTTTCCTTTTGTCTCCCTTCATTGTGACCATTTTGTGGTACATTTAAATTAACATTTAAAGTGTAGCTAAACGTTCGACAAACTACTGACATGTCATAGAGACATGTCAGAAGTTTAGATTGGTGGGCGTCCGAGCACTGAGACCCCCAACAATCGCTAGAACAAAGCAGCTGAATCACTCATGTGAGCGCTGAGCCGCTTCGTGTCTATTCGGCCAGCAGCCATACCGTTTAGGCGGTACGGTACAGTGGGTCCACGTACCCAACGTGACAGCCAAATGGCGCTCCTTCCATTCTAAGCCCTGCCGTGTGCCCAAACAGCAGTTTATGACCACATATGGGGTATTGCCGTACTTGGGAGAAATTGCTTTACAAATGCTGGAGTTCTTTTTTTCCTTTATTTGTTGAGAAAATGAGAAATTTTGAGCTAAAGCTACGTTTTATTCAAGAAAAGGGATTGTTTTTATTTTCACTGCCCAATTCTAATAATTTCTATGAAATACCTGTGGGGTCCAAAAATTCACTACACCCCTAGATGAATTCCTCAAGGGGTGTAGTTTCCTAAACGGAGTCACTTTTTGGGCGTTTTCATTGTTTTGGTCCCTCAGGGGCTTTGCAAATGTGACATGGCCTCTGTAAACTATTCCTGCTAAATGTGATCTCAAAAAGCCAAATGGCGCTCTTTCCCTTCTGAGCCCCACCGTTTGTCCAAACAGCCGTTTATGACCACATGTGGAGTATTGTTTTACTTAGGAAAAATTGCTTTACAAATTGCTTTTTCCCCTTTAGTCCTTGTTGAAATGAAAAGAAATTAGCTAAACCTACATTTTCTTTGAAAAAATATAGATTTTAATTTTTACGGCCTACTCCCAATAATTTCTGCAATAAACCTGAGCGGTCAAAATGCTCACTATACCCCTAGATAATTTCCTTGAGGTGTGTAGTTTCCCAAATGGGGTCACTTTTGGGGGATTTCCACTGTTTTGGCACCGCAAGAGCCCTTCAAACCTGACATGGTGCCTAAAATATATTCTAATAAAAAGATGGCCCCAAAATCCACGAGGTGCGCCTTTGCTTCTGAGGCCAGTGCTTTAGTCCAGTACCAAACTAGGGTCACATGTGGGATATTTTCTAAATCTGCAGAACCTGGGAAATAAATATTGAGTTGCAATTCTTTGGTAAAACTTTCTGTGTTACAAAAAAAATGGATTTAAAATGAATTTCTGCTAAAATTACTTTGCTGTAATTCCTGTGAAACCGTCTGAAGGGTTAAGAAACTTTCTAAATGCTGTTTTGAATACTTTGAGGGGTGACGTTTTTAAAATGGGGTGACTTTTTCGGGGTTTCACAACTGAACTGCCCTCTGTAAAAATAGCCTTTTGAAATTTTCTTGAAAATATGAGAAATTGCTGCTAAAGTTCTAAGCCTTTTAACGTCCTATAAAAACAAAAGGACGTTCAAAAAACGATGTTAATCTAATGTAGACATATGGGGGATGTTAATTAGGAACAATTTTTTGCAGTGTAACTGCCTGTCTTACAAGCAGATACATTTAAATTTAGAAAAATGCTAATTTCTTCGCTAAATTTGGGTGTTTTTCAGAATTAAATACTAAGTGTATCGAGCAAATTTTGCCAGTGACATAAAGTCCAATTTATCAAGAGAAAATAATCTCAGAATCGCTTGGATAGTTAAAAGCATTCCGAAGTTATTACCACATAAAGTGACACATGTCAGATTTGAAAAATGAGGCTCTGTCAGGAAGGTCAAAAGTGGGCAAAAGCAGTAAGGGGTTAATTTATCTTTATTTTTATTGTTTTTTCTGCTCCTCATTATTCACCATAAATAATGTTATTTTTCGCGTCTGGAAACTGTTATTGGGGTCAGTAGCTGTCACTATTATTGGGGTCAGTAGCTGTCACTATTATTGGAGTCAGTAGCTGTCACTATTATTGGGGTCAGTAGCTGTCACTATTATTGGGGTCAGTAGATGTCACTATTATTGGGGTCAGTAGATGTCACTATTATTGGGGTCAGTAGCTGTCACTATTATTGGGGTCAGTAGCTGTCACTATTATTGGGGTCAGTAGCTGTCACTATTATTGGGGTCAGTAGCTGTCACTATTATTGGAGTCAGTAGCTGTCACTATTATTGAGGTCAGTAGCTGTCACTATTATTGGGGTTAGTAGCTGTCACTATTATTGGGGTCAGTAGCTGTCACTATTATTGGGGTCAGTAGCTGTCATTATTATTGGGGTCAGTAGCTGTCACTATTATTGGGGTCAGTAGCTGTCACTATTATTGAGGTAAGTAGCTGTCACTATTATTGGAGTCAGTAGCTGTCACTATTATTGGGGTCAGTAGCTGTCACTATTATTGGGGTCAGTAGCTGTCACTATTATTGGGGTCAGTAGCTGTCACTATTATTGGGGTCAGTAGCTGTCACTATTATTGGGGGTAGTAGCTGTCACTATTATTGGGGTCAGTAGCTGTCACTATTATTGGGGTCAGTAGCTGTCAGTATTATTGGGGTCAGTAGCTGTCACTATTATTGGGATCAGTAGCTGTCACTATTATTGGGGTCAGTAGCTGTCACTATTATTGGGGTCAGTAGCTGTCACTATTATTGGGGTCAGTAGCTGTCACTATTATTGGGGTCAGTAGCTGTCACTATTATTGGGGTCAGTAGCTGTCACTAATATTGGGGTAAATAGCTGTCACTATTATTGGGGTCAGTAGCTGTCACTATTATTGGGGTCAGTAGCTGTCACTATTATTGGGGTCAGTAGATGTCACTATTATTGGGGTCAGTAGCTGTCACTATTATTGGGGTCAGTAGCTGTCACTATTATTGGGGGTAGTAGCTGTCACTATTATTGGGGGTAGTAGCTGTCACTATTATTGGGGTCAGTAGCTGTCACTGTTATTAGGGTAAGTAGCTGTCACTATTATTGGGGTCAGCAGCTGTCACTATTATTGGGGTCAGTAGCTGTCACTATTATTGGGGTCAGTAGCTGTCACTATTATTGGGGTCAGTAGCTGTCACTATTATTGGGGTCAGTAGCTGTCACTATTATTGGGGTCAGTAGCTGTCACTGTTATTGGGGTCAGTAGCTGTCACTATTATTGGGGTCAGTAGCTGTCACTATTATTGGGGTCAGTAGCTGTCACTATTATTGGGGTCAGTAGCTGTCACTATTATTGGGGTCAGTAGGTGTCACTATTATTGGGGTCAGTAGCTGTCACTATTATTGGGGTCAGTAGCTGTCACTATTACTGGGGTCAGTAGCTGTCACTATTAATGGGGTAGTAGCTGTCACTATTATTGGGGTCAGTAGCTGTCACTGTTATTGGGGTCAGTAGCTGTCACTATTATTGGGGTCAGTAGCTGTCACTATTATTGGGGTCAGTAGCTGTCACTATTATTGGGGTCAGTAGCTGTCACTATTATTGGGGTCAGTAGGTGTCACTATTATTGGGGTCAGTAGCTGTCACTATTATTGGGGTCAGTAGCTGTCACTATTACTGGGGTCAGTAGCTGTCACTATTAATGGGGTAGTAGCTGTCACTATTATTGGGGTCAGTAGATGTCACTATTACTGGGGTCAGTAGCTGTCACTATTATTGGGGTCAGTAGCTGTCACTATTTTTGGGGTCAGTAGCTGTCACTATTATTGGGGTCAGTAGCTGTCACTATTATTGGGGTCAGTAGCTGTCACTATTATTGGTGTCAGTAGCTGTCACTGTTATTGGGGTCAGTAGCTGTCACTATTATTGGGGTCAGTAGCTGTCACTATAATGGATGCAGTAGATGTTGCCTCTAGAGGCTCTGGCTGTCACTGCATGGTGGGCTGTGGTTGTCACTTATAAGACCCTCCAATCTACCAACTCTCATCTTTTGAATTGGTTGCTATGGTTACTTCTGGGCAGATGTGGAGTAGAAAAACTGAGCAGTTATAAAGCATGGGAACATTGTCCATAGCAACCAATCAGATCACTTCTTTTATTTTCAAATCTGACAGATAAATAAAACCGAGAACTTCCGGTTCCGGCGCCTGCATGTGAGGACGCAGGGAAGAGGAGCTCCCGCACCCAGCCAGGTAAAACTATTGCAACAGCCGCTATACGCGGCGCAGACCAGCCACCGAAGCGTGGGAACACGGGGAAACGGCCAAGTCCAGAGGCCAGCTGTCAGTGCGGGGGGAGCAACAGGAGGCACCGAAGATTGCCGCTGCTTACATGTGCAGCGCGGCGGGAGTACGGGGTGCACCACGTGTCGTCCCGGGATCCGGTACTGAGAGGGGGAGCAAGCAGGATCCGGCTTGGATGTCTTGGCACTTGGTCGCCATCTCTAGATCTTCTGCAGTTTGGGATGTTCCCATAGTAGTTACTGCTTGGCTGTGGCGCGCCATTCCACATCATTGTATAAAACTGGAAATAAGAGACCGTAAACCTGTAACTATATGGACAAATCTTCTAATAGAGCTCCCTTTTATTAGTGTTTGGATTGGATATTGTATATTCTCTACCTGCCATCTATATACATGTGATTTAGGACATACAACACATTGACCTCACCTTTATTTTTATTGTTGTGAGGTCTGACATGGAAGATTAGGGCTGGATCTTGTGTATTTCTGGATTGGGGTGTGTGATCAGATGAAACCGTCTCACGTCACCGTCCACGATGGTCCTCTTTATACTCCAGAGTCCTGGTTCTTCTCCCTCTTGGCGATGGTGAAGCTTTTCTGGGTAATTGTTATAGATAAACTCTAAGAAAAGAAACACATATCCACATTATAAACCCCATGATTGTAGAGATGAATAATAATGTTATTACGAGGTCCGGTATACGAGGGGATAATGAGGTGACGTCTACTGACCTGCATATTCTGATAGTAGCTCAATACATTCACCAGCATGAGGACCAACGTCGACCACTCTATGATCTTTGCTGTCATTTCACTGATCTGTGAAAAAATATCAAAATTAATACATTAAAAATTGCACAAAACAAGAACTTTCCACCCGGGCCGAGGTTTTGCTGCATTCATGTTTATTGTATACTCCATGTGACTGACAGCGATGCCAAAATGGACCTGACCCATTGTCATGTGACACCATATCCATTACATTGCGGGCGTCACGATCACCATGGTGCTGAGAATAAGCACAAAGATTATAGGTCCAATTGTTTTCCTATAGAACGGCCTTTAGGGGTACAAATAAAATCTGTACATAGCTTTACACATTGATCTCCAGCGCACAGGTGGGTGTATACGGATACCCTACTTCCAATGACTGGTAATTTATTATATAGGAAAATAACGTTTATAAAGTGTCTTATAGAATTGACTACATATTTATGTGAGATAAATGTTAATATAATACATATATAGCAAGGACAGTACCGCTTGCTTTCTATTCAGTATGTTCCTGCAAGAAGCTGAACAATGTTACCAGATGGCGCTGTGTTACACCAGCATGTCGCCATCTGGCGGGCAAGATCAGAAAATGAAGGGAAATGATCACCTCAGGATCTGATGTTTCCTACATGTGAACCTAAAGACAAGGACAATTGGATTCCATTCAAATATTATTTAAGAAAGGATACAGAAAACCACTAAGGTCACGGCCATTATACAGGACGCCAGTCTGAAATGGCTGATGACTCTTCGGCTTTCGGGCACTTTGTAGACGAGTATGGACTGCCAAAGGTTGTAAAGGCTGGCAAACCCGAATGCAATGAAAAGCGCAAATCCGGTGAGTCATTGGATAACGGTACGTCTAGAAAACAAGCAGACAGAGGTTACAGCAAATCTTATGGAACTAATCACTAATTTACCCTCAGAACTTCCCAATAAATCCTAAATAACGTGTTCTGATATAATAACCACAGAGACATAATGGATATAGAGGTTGGTCTCTTGCTTGTGACTCCTTTATATTAGACACATCTATTACATGGTCGTCCATTCATTGGAATAAGCCATGTAATACCACTTTATGATGTGGCCACCCGGTGATAACCACTGATCATGATCACCAGGGGTTCAGCTGATTGCCAGCGGGTCCCTATTTAGTGAAGATGGGACAACCCCATCAATGTAAAACATTTATTAACTTACCGAAAATGTAGCCATCACGGCTGTCCCGACGCATGATGACCATCCAATTGCCATGAGGATCTTTTAAACCAAGGTCTGACGATCCCGAAAGGCTTCAGCATGGAACATAATGAACTTGTAATGTAGAAACGTCAGGCCCAGAGCTGAAAAAGAGAAAATAAGCCAAATAAATCCTGTACCGTGCAAAACGTGTAAAACAACCTAATAACATCTATGACGCGCGGACCAAGCGCTAAACCCAAAAAGAAACCTACAATAATGGACGGGAACATTTATCTGCATCGTCTGATCCGGACAATTATTATCAATTGAAATGAACAAAACTTTATTTATTTTTTAGAAAAATCTGATTACTGCTGCATGAAGAGAATATTATAATCACTTCCGTGATTGTTACTTACAGGCAATGGCCATTCCCATGAATCCCATTCTAAACAGGATATTTTCTGCAAAGAAATTTCCCATTTCACTGCAAAACAAAAAAGAAAACGCTCAATGTTAAATAATATGGAAAAATTGTCAGAATTGTTTCATCTTAATAATCAGCAGTCAGATAATCTATAGGACTGAGGGGATGATGTACATCAGTGGGGGGGCATGGTTGTTGATGTGAGGTCAGGGTGTAGCTAGCAGAGAGCCAGGCCGCACACCAAAAGGCCAAGAAGTTGGAGAAGAATCCCAATCCATTGGTCTCCATAAAGTGAGAAGTCGCCAATAAATTAGCAAATCGCACTGTGTCAATTCATGGAAAGAAAGACCGGGCAGCTGTCAGGGGAATATTTATAACCCCTCGTCATCTCTCTGTGACATCAGCACGGCTCTGCGTCCTCGGCGGGGAAGATGATGTAGATATTGATAAGAAGAAGAGGAGGGTTGTCGCTCCTTTGCCAAACCTGAAAGAGAAAAAAGGGACAAGGCAGAAGCGTGATTAACATCACATCGATCCCCCTTGGCACCAACAGCATGTGCCATATCCCTGCTCGGACCCTCCAGCTGCGGGCCAGAACTGGACGGTAAATTCAATAATGACACAGTTGTGCAGGAGACCGCAGCCCTGGCTGAGACCGGACGACTTCTTCTCCAGCTCTTGTCCTCTGATAGGGGGTTGAGCCATGCAATGCCCTCACTGCTGTGCCCCTGCGGCGTCTCCTCTGCCCGGGCCTCCCTCCCCCAGCATCTCCTGACACAATAGCCGCTGACCCTGCTTCCTCACCTGATCCCAGCTGAAGCAGATGTTCATCGGCGCAGGTTCCCGGATCAGCGGTGCAGGTATGGTTGTTGATAACAGTCAGTGTGTAGCTAGCAGAGAGCCAGGCCGCACACCAAAAGGCCAAGAAGATGGAGAAGAATCCCGATCCGTTGATCTCCATAATAGTGAAAATTCGCCAATAAATTAGCAAATCACACTGTGTCAATTCACGGAAAGAAAGACCGGGTTGCACTTCCCTGCAGTCCCTGGCGCTCTACCTATGTGTTTCACCGTCATCTAGACAAGGTCCTCCTAGAACCGCCCGCTGTGATATCTACAACAGAATAAAATAATCAAAATAATCAAAACAGGATGAACAAAAAAATTCACTGAAACAATCAACAAAATAACATTTATTTCCTTAACAACATGTCACATACATGTACATGGCAGTCGTTAAGGGGAAGTATGGAGCGAGATCACGGGCTGGGGTCGCTCCATACTTAGCGGGTAATGGCTGTGTAATATAGCCAACACCCCACTGCAACGGACAGAATCAAATATCACTTTGATTATGCCAATTTAACCACTTAGAGGCCACAGTCAATCACGACCACAGCATCTAACACATTAGAATGAGAGGGACGACCCCCTCCGACGTGCCATTATCCCCCCACGATGCTATAGCGGGATGCCAATGGTTATAATGGCAGCCTGGGGGCCTAATGAAGGGTCTGCCATCTTTGTACTTCGGCAGGGCTTTATAGGTGGCTGTAAGAATCACAATATACTGCAATACTTTACTATTGCAGTAGATCGTGTGAGCGATCCAATGATCGCTGGTTCAAGTCCACTAGGGGGACTACTAAACAGAATTTAAAAAAAGTTAAATTCCCTCTTCCCATTTTTTCCCTAAAGTAATGTTAAACAAAATATAAATTAGCATAACTGTTATCGCCACATTTGCAAAAGTCCGAACTATTACAATCTGATGTTATCTAACCCACTGAACACAGTCAAAAAAAAAAAAAAATGTTTAAAGCCCCCAAATTGCTGTTTTTTGGTCACGTTAGCTCCCCAAAAAATAGAATAAAAACTGACCAAAAAGTCGCATGTACTCCAAAATGGTAACAATAAAAGCTCGCCTCGCAAAAAATAAGCCCTCACATCGCTCAATCTACAGAAACATAAAAAAGTTATGGCTCTCAGATTTTGGCGACGCAAAACTAATTTTTTTAACAAATAGTTTTACAAAGTGGTAAAACATGAAAAAATGATAAATTCGGTATCGCCGTTATCATATTCATCCGTAGAATAAAGTGAACATGTAGTTATTACCGGACGATAGACGCTGTAAAAACGAAAGCAATGGCGGGGAGTAATAAACGAAAATGGAAAAAAACGTGTCATTAAGGAGTCAAATCAAGAGAGGGAGTGGGGGAAAGACGCCAAGCTGCAGGGGCCAAAGAGGAGGACGAAGGGCATTACTATCTTATAGGGAGCTCTATAGCCCCCTACCATGTGATCACTGGCCAATCTCTGTAGATCATGATGAAGTGATGCCACCCCCCATTTATTTATTCTTAAAGTGACCCCGCCAGTCAAAGCTCCCAACCGTATGCCCCTGGGGAGCTGAAAAGCTCTATACAGTGATCTGCATGTACTATAATTATTAACCCCTTGATGCTGCAACTAATTTTGTCCTTTCAGCTGCAATTATTTTTTTTCGCTTTTGTCTCCCTTCATTGTGACCATGAGCATTTAAAGAAGCACTCCACTTTATTTATTTATTTATTTTTTGCACCCTCCATTTGTGCATTCGTGTGTCAGTGGGGAGCTGGGTGTAGAAATACTTACGATCCCTGGATCCTGTCGTTTTTCGAGTCCAGGGCCGCGCACGTGATCTTCATTCTGACCTGGTCTGGAATCACTGCTGTTCAGAAAACCTGAAGTCAATGCATTCCTATGGAGCCTCGTTCTGGCCTCGTCCTGGCCTTGCTGGCTTCCATAGGAATGCATTGAGAGCCTGAGTTCCGGTTTATTCAAAAGCACCGTGACTCCAGACAAGTCAGAGGGAATATCAGGTGAGCGGCCTTGGACCCGAAAAATACAAAATGCGGGGATCGGTAAGTATTTTGCACACAGCACCCCACTGAAACACCAATGTACAAATGGAGGGTGCAATAAAAAAAAATAAGTGGAGTGCTCCAATAATCTATCTTTATTTTTATTGCTTTTTTAAGTTTTTTTATGCCCTTCATCATTCACCATAAATAAGATGTTATTGTTCGAGTCTGTAAACTGTTATTAGGGTCAGTAGCTGTCACTATTATTGGGGTCAGTAGCTGTCACTATTATTGGGGTCAGTAGCTGTCACTATTATTGGGGTCAGTAGATGTCACTATTATTGGGGTCAGTAGCTGTCACTATTATTGGGGTCAGTAGCTGTCACTATTATTGAGGTCAGTAGCTGTCACTATTATTGGGGTCAGTAGCTGTCACTATTATTGGGGTCAGTAGCTGTCACTATTATTGGGGTCAGTAGCTGTCACTATTATTGGGGTCAGTAGATGTCACTATTATTGGGGTCAGTAGCTGTCACTATTATTGGGGTCAGTAGCTGTCACTATTATTGGGGTCAGTAGCTGTCACTATTATTGGCGTCAGTAGCTGTCACTATTATTGGGGTCAGTAGCTGTCACTATTATTGGGGGTAGTAGCTGTCACTATTATTGGGGTCAGTAGCTGTCACTATTATTGGGGTCAATAGCTGTCACTATTATTGGGGTCAGTAGCTGTCACTATTATTGGGGTCAGTAACTGTCACTATTATTGGGGGTCAGTAGCTGTCACTATTATTAGGCTCAGTAGCTGTCACTATTATTGGGGTCAGTAGCTGTCACTATTATTGGGGTCAGTAGCTGTCACTATTATTGGGGTCAGTAGCTGTCACTATTATTGGGGTCAGTAGCTGTCACTGTTTTTGGGGTCAGTAGCTGTCACTATAGTGGAGGCAGTAGCTGTCACTATTATTGAGGTCAGTAGCTGTCACTATTATTGGGGTCAGTAGCTGTCACTATTATTGGGGTCAGTAGCTGTCACTATTATTGGGGTCAGTAGCTGTCACTATTATTGGGGTCAGTAGCTGTCAATATTATTGGGGTCAGTAGCTGTCACTATTATTGGGGTCAGTAGCTGTCAATATTATTGGGGTCAGTAGCTGTCACTATTTTTGGAGTCAGTAGTTGTCACTATTATTGGGGTCAGTAGCTGTCACAATTATTGGGTCAGTAGCCGTCACTATTATTGGGGTCAGTAGCTGTCACTATTATTGGGGGGTAGTAGCTGTCACTATTATTGGGGTCAGTAGCTGTCACTATTATTGGGGTCAGTAGCTGTCACTGTTTTTGGGGTCAGTAGCTGTCACTATAGTGGAGGCAGTAGCTGTCACTATTATTGAGGTCAGTAGCTGTCACTATTATTGGGGTTAGTAGCTGTCACTATTATTGGGGTCAGTAGCTGTCACTATTATTGGGGTCAGTAGCTGTCATTATTATTGGGGTCAGTAGCTGTCAGTATTATTGGGGTCAGTAGCTGTCACTATTATTGGGGTCAGTAGCTGTCACTATTATTGGGGGTAGTAGCTGTCACTATTATTGGGGTCAGTAGCTGTCACTATTATTGGGGTCAGTAGCTGTCACTATTATTGGGGTCAGTAGCTGTCACTATTATTGGGGTCAGTAGCTGTCAGTATTATTGGGGTCAGTAGATGTCACTATTATTGGGGTAGTAGCTGTCACTGTTATTGGGGTCAGTAGTTGTCACTATAATGGTGGCAGTAGCTGTCACTATTATTGGGGTCAGTAGTTGTCACTATAATGGTGGCAGTAGCTGTTGCCTCTAGAGCAGGGGTCTCAGGCACGCGGCCCGCGGGCCGCATGCGGCCCCTGAGGCTGTCATCTGCGGCCCGCGACCCGTAGAGAGAGGTGAGAGCGTTTCTTCAGGACGTCAGTCCTCCGGCGAATGCGAGTCCGCGGGGAGAGGATAGAGCGGTCGGAAGGAGGAGCGCTCCTTCATGACGTCAGTCCTCCTTGGACCGCATTGGTGAGCGCTCGCTCCTTCATAACGTCAGTCACGAGTCCCGGACGCATTGGTGAGCAGTTGAATTAAAGTCCCATGTAGTGGAAAACCCCTTTAGTAGCGCCCCACACACACCATCTTTGACAGCGCTACACACCCCGGCCGAGGAGGGAGTCACAATGGAGCTACTTACATAGAAGGGGCATGTGGCGCTGTCAGCAGGGTGTGGTGTGTTGGGCCCATTCTAGAGCAAAGGAATCCCAGGCCAGTGCATCGGCATGCTCTGGCTTGGGATGTCACCCCTGCGTGGTACTATCTATAGGGGGGGGGGTGATCTACAATGGTTTGTGGCATTACATAGGGCACTGTGGCACTACAGAGGGCACTGTGGCACTATAGAGGGCACTGTGGCACTACAGAGGGCAGTGTAGCATTACAGAGGGCACTGTGGCACTATCTACAGAGGGCAGTGTGGCATTAAATAGGGCACTGGGGCACTACAGAGGGCAGTGTAGCATTACAGAGGGCACTGTGGCATTATCTACAGAGGGCAGTGTGGCATTAAATAGGGCACTGTGGCACTATACAGAGGGCACTGTGGCACTACAGAGGGCACTGTGGCACTACAGAGGGCAGTGTAGCATTACAGAGGGCACTGTGGCACTATCTACAGAGGGCAGTGTGGCAATAAATAGGGCACAGTGGCACTATACAGAGGGCACTGTGGCACTACAGAGGGCACTGTGGCACTACAGAGGGCAGTGTAGCATTACAGAGGGCACTGTGGCACTATCTACAGAGGGCACTGTGGCATTAAATAGGGCACTGTGGCACTATACAGAGGGCACTGTGGCACTACAGAGGGCACTGGGGCACTACAGAGGGCAGTGTAGCATTACAGAGGGCACTGTGGCACTATCTACAGAGGGCAGTGTGGCATTAAATAGGGCACTGTGGCACTATACAGAGGGCACTGTGGCACTATAGAGGGCACTGTGGCACTACAGAGGGCAGTGTAGCATTACAGAGGGCACTGTGGCACTATCTACAGAGGGCAGTGTGGCATTAAATAGGGCACTGTGGCACTATACAGAGGGCACTGTGGCACTACAGAGGGCACTGTGGCACTACAGAGGGCACTGTGGCACTACAGAGGGCAGTGTAGCATTACAGAGGGCACTGTGGCACTATCTAGAGGGCAGTGTGGCAATAAATATGGCACTGTGGCACTATACAGAGGGCAGTGTGGCAGGATCTACAGAGGGCACTGGCATTATCTACAGAGGGCAGTGTGGCAGCAACTACAGAGGGCACTGTGGCAGCATCTACAGAGGGCAGTGTGGCAGCATCTACAGAGGGCAGTGTGGCAGCATCTACAGAGGGCAGTGTGGCAGCATCTACAGAGGGCAGTGTAGCAGCAACTACAGAGGGCACTGTGGCAGCATCTACAGAGGGCAGTGTGGCAGCATCTACAGAGGGCAGTGTGGCAGCATCTACAGAGGGCAGTGTGGCAGCATCTACAGAGGGCACTGTGGCAGCATCTACAGAGGGCAGTGTGGCAGCAACTACAGAGGGCACTGTGGCAGTATCTACAGAGGGCAGTGTGGCAGCATCTACAGAGGGCAGTGTGGCAGCATCTACAGAGGGCACTGTGGCAGCATCTACAGAGGGCACTGTGGCAGCATCTACAGAGGGCACTGTGGCAGCATCTACAGAGGGCACTGTGGCAGCATCTACAGAGGGCAGTGTGGCAGCATCTACAGAGGGCACTGTGGCAGCTTCTACAGAGGGCACTGTGGCAGCATCTACAGAGGGCACTGTGGCAGCATCTACAGAGGGCACTGTGGCAGCATCTACAGAGGGCATTTTTTAATTATTGGGGGATCGGACAGTATATTTTTACTGAGGGGGCAGCAGACTTTGTATGCAGCAGTGGCTGTACAGCGGTGGATGTGTAGGTAATAGTGCCCTGCAGAAGTGGATGTAGGTTACAGAGCTCTGCAGTAGTAAATATAGGTAACAGTGCTCTGCAGAGGTGGATGTGGATGACCGTGCTCTGCAGTGCCCTCATAGACATACAATGTATGCCTATGAGGGCACTATAATTCCATGTGGCAGCAAACTATGATATATTTATATGGGGGCAGTACAGGGTTGCTAACGGACATATTTTTCAATTCCCAGAGAACCCCTTTACAGTCTTTAATGGCGTCGTCATCGAAAAATCGCAAGATTGCTGATGAGAAACGAATATTCCAGGACAAGTGGGAAAACTTATATTTTGTCACAGAGGTAAAAGACAGAGCCCAGTGTCTGATTTGTTTGCAGTTTATCGCGGTGCTTAAGGACTACAATGTGCGTCGACATTACATGACGCAGCATGGAGAACAGTATGATGCACTGTCTGGCAAAATACGGGATGAAAAGGTTCAGCAACTGAAAGCATCGCTTAAAAAACAGCGAACCTTTTTCTCAAGTATTAATAAGTCAAGCGAATCTTCAGTAAAAGCGAGTTTTGTCCTTAGTAACATGATAGCAAAATCTTCAAGACCATTCACTGAAGGCCAGTTCATTAAAGACTGTTTTATAAAGACATGTGAAATTATTTGTCCGGACAAACAGAAACCGTTTGAAGGCATAAGCTTGTCGGCAAATACTGTTGCTAGTAGAATCACTGAATCTGCTAGTAACATTCATCAGCAACTGATTACAAGAGCGCAAGGTTTTGCAGCATTTTCCATAGCGCTTGACGAGAGTACTGGTGTAACAGATACTGCATATTGTGCTGTCTTTATTCGTGGGGTTGATGGAGACATAAACATAACTGAGGAATTATTCGATTTATTACCTATGAAAGGCACAACAACCGGTCGGGACATTTTTAAAGAGCTTGAAGGTTGTATTAACACAGCAGGACTGCCATGGGATAAACTCGTGTCTGTGGCAACTGACGGTGCACCAGCAATGTGTTCTGAAAATGTTGGTGTTGTGGGCTTATTGAAAGCAAAACGAAAGCAGCTTTCTTTGTCGAGTCCTTTCAGTGCAATACACTGCATTCTGCATCAGGAGGCGCTGTGTAGCAAAAGTCTAAAAAGGAAAGAAGTTATGGACTTTGTTGTTAAGACGGTTCATTTTATACGGGCAAGAGGTCTTAACCATAGGCAGTTCACTTCTTTTTTTATCCGATATGGACACTGAATATGGAGACTTGCTGTATCATACCGAGGTCAGATGGTTGAGTCGGGGAAGCGTGTTGAAGAGATTTTTTGCTTTAAGACAGGAGATAGCGCTTTTTATGGCACTAAAAGATAACGACGCTCTCCAACTTTCTGACCCAGCTTTTCTATCTGATTTAGCGTTTCTAACAGATGTCACAGAACACCTCAACGCACTCAACTTGAAACTTCAGGGCCCAAAGCAGATGATTACGATGATGTATGACAGTGTCAAGGCATTCAGATGTAAGCAGTCTTTGTGGGCCAAACAGCTGAAGTCTAGCAATTTGGCACATTTCTCCGCTTTGCAGTCGATACGAGTTGAACCACAACACCTCAGTTATTACTCAGATATCATTTCTCAATTACTGCAAGAGTTTGATCGACGTTTTCATGAGTTCCGGGATCTTGAACCTGAATTTGCACTCTTTGCCACTCCGTTTGCGGTAGACGTCGCTTGTGTTTCAGAAGATCTGCAGATGGAGATTGTGGACTTGCAGTGCGACACTGTTCTTAACCCCTTCCCGCTCCTTGACGTACTATTACGTCATGGCAGCTGTATCGTTCGCGCTCCATGCCGTAATAGTACGTCTCGGGAGTAACGGCCGTTTCGGCCGTCCTCCCGACACATACAGGAGCTGTGACGCTGCTGTCTTGTTCAGCAGCTGTCACAGCTCCTACAGCGGGGACCGATCGCTGTGTCCCCGCTGATTAACCCCTTAAAAGCCGCGTTCTATAGAGATCGCGGCTTTTTAGGGGTTAAGCTGCCATCGCCGGCCTGCTACGCGATAGCGGCCGGCGATGGTGACTATGGCAACCGGACACCAAACAATGGCGTCCGGCTATGCCATAGACGGAAGCCTAGTGGGTCCTGACAACGTCAGGACCCACTATGCTTGCTGTCAGTGAGTAGCTGACAGTTCTAATACACTGCACTACGCATGTAGTGCAGTGTATTAGAATAGCGATCAGGGCCTCCTGCCCTCAAGTCCCCTAGTGGGACAAAGTAATAAAGTAAAAGAAAAGTTAAAAAAAGATGTGTAAAAATAAGAAAATAAAAGTTTTAAAAGTAATAAAAGTAAAAGTCCCACTTTTTCCCTTATCAGTCCTTTATTATTAATAAAAATATATAAACAAACAAATAAACTATACATAATTGGTATCGCCGCGTCCGTAACGGCCTGAACTACAAAATTATTTTGTTATTTATCCCGCACGGTGAACGCCGTAAAAAAAAATATTAATAAACCGTACCACAATCACAATTGTTTGGTCACTTCACCTCCCAAAAAATGGAATAAAAAGAGATCAAAAAGTCGCATGTACCTAAAAATGGTACTGATGGAAAATACAGTTCGTTACGCAAAAAATAAGTCCTCGCACGGCTTTATTGATTGAAAAATAAAAACGTTCTGGCTCTTAGAATAAGGTAACACAAAAAGTGAATGATTGTTTACAAAACGTATTTTATTGTGCAAACGCCATAAGACATAAAAAAAAACTATAAACATCTGGTATCGCCGTGATCGTATCGCCCCGCAGAATAAAGTTAATATATCATTTATAGCGCACGGTGAACGCTGTAAAAAAAAAAGTATACAAAAACAATAGTAGAATTGCTGTTTATTAGTCACCACGCCACCTAAAAATGGAATAAAAACTGATCAAAAAGCCGCATGCACCCCAAGAAAACTACAATGGATTCCTCAAGGGGTCTAGTTTCCAAATTGGGGTCACTTTTGGGGGGTTTCCAATGTTTTGGCACCACAAGACCTCTTCAAACCGGACATGGTGCCTAATAAAAAAGAGGGCTCAAAATCCACTAGGTGCTCCTTTGCTTCGGAGGCCGGTGCTTCCGTCCATTACCGCCCGAGGGCAACATGTGGGATATTTCTCAAAAATGCAGAATCTGGGTAATAAGTATTGAGTTGCGTTTCTCTGATAAATCCTTTTGTGTTATAAAAAAAATGGTATAAAAAGAGTAAATTTCACCTCTACTTTGCTCTAAATTTCTGTGAAACACCTAAAGGGTTCATAAACTTTCTAAATGCTGTTGTGAATACTTTGAGGGGTCTAGTTTCTAAAATGGGGTGTTTGATAGGGGTTTCTAATATATGGGCCCCTCAAAGCAACTTCAGAAATGAACTGGAACCTAAAAAAATAAATAAATGAGGCAATACTTAGCTTCTTACATTATACTGATAATGAGCCGTGCCCACTCCGAGATGACCCCAGTTTTGACCGTTTGTATAAACGGAGACCCCTATTAGACCGTTCCAGTGCCCGGTTTTCACAAGCATACACCCCCGAGAAGTGTTTTTCTATTGATGAGTCCCTGGTACATTTTAAAGGGAGGGTTCAATTCCGCCAGTACCTGCCAGGTAAGAGGGCAAGGTATGGCGTGAAGATGTATAAGCTGTGCGAGAGTGCATCAGGGTATACCTACAGGTTTAGGATATATGAAGGAAAGGCCACCCCCAAACCAGACTGCATCCTGGACTACAATAGGTACATGGGAGGGATGGACTTGTCAAATCAAGTCCTGAAGCCCTACAGCGCCATGCGGTGTGGTAGAAGAAGCTGGCCGGGCACATCATACAGATGGCTTTGTACAATGCGTATGTGCTACGTCGATGTGCAGGCCAGAGGGGAACTTTCCTGGAATTTCAAGATCTAATCTTTAGGGACCAGGAAGGGGGGGCACCCAGTACTTCTGGAAGCGAGGCCACACTCATCGTACCAGGGCAACACTTTCCAGGAGAAGGTCCCCAAACCGGTGGAAAGGGAAAGAGTCAAAAGAGGTGCAGAGTCTGCTATAAGAGGGGGATAAGGAAGAACACAATATACCAATGTGACACGTGTCCCGAAAAACCAGGGCTCTGTATAAAAGATTGTTTTAAAATGTATCATACATCCCTTGATTTTTAATTTACCCTGATGCACTCCGCACAGCTTACCCCCCTCATCTTTCCCTTCTGAGCCCTGCCGTATGCCCAGGCAGCTGATAACAGCCACATGTAGGGTATTGTCGTACCCAGGAGAACCCACATTACAATTTAAGGGGTGTATATCTCCGGTGGCGCATGCTGGGCACAATATATTGGACACTGAAATGGCATATACATATATAAAATTGCAAATCTCACACTGCACCATCTGCTGCGCATTATCTTTTACACAGTACCTGTGGGGTCAAAATGCTCACTACACCTCTAGATGAATGTCTTAAGGGGTGTAGTTTTTAAAATGGGGTCACTTCTCGGGGGTTTCAACTGTACTGGTACCTCAGGGGCTTCTGCACACATGACTTAGCACCAGAAAAGCTCCAGTAGGCCAAATGGTGGTCCTTTCCTTCTGAGCCCTCCCATGGGCCCAAAGGGCAGTTTATCACCACAAATGGGGTATTGCCGCACTAAGGACAAATTGGGCAACAAAATGGGGTATGTTGTTCCTTGTGAAAATAAGAAATTTTGATCAAAAATGACATCTTATTGGAAAAAATATCATTTTTTTCATTTCACAGCCCAATTCAAATAGGTGCTGTGAAAAAACTGTGCGGTCAAAATGATAACAAAAACCATAAATGAATTCCTTGAGGGGTGTAGTTTCCAAAATGGGGTCACTTCTGGTGGGTTTCCATTGCTTTGATACCTCTGGGGCTCTGCAAATGCGACATGGCACCCGAAAACCAATCCAGCAAAATCTGGACTCCAACAAACACATAGCGCTCCTTTCCTTCTGAGCCCTCCCATGGGCCCAAACGGCAGTTTATCACCACAAATGGGGTATTGCCGCACTAAGGACAAATTGGGCAACAAAATGGGGTATGTTGTTCCCTGTGAAAATAAGAAAATTTGATCAAAAATGACATTTTATTGGAAAAAATATCATTTTTTTCATTTCACAGCCCAATTCAAATAGGTGCTGTGAAAAAACTGTGCGGTCAAAATGATAACAAAAACCATAAATGAATTCCTTGAGGGGTGTAGTTTCCAAAATGGGGTCACTTCTGGTGGGTTTCCATTGCTTTGATACCTCTGGGGCTCTGCAAATGCGACATGGCACCCGAAAACCAATCCAGCAAAATCTGGACTCCAACAAACACATAGCGCTCCTTTCCTTCTGAGCCCTCCCATGGGCCCAAACGGCAGTTTATCACCACAAATGGGGTATTGCCGCACTAAGGACAAATTGGGCAACAAAATGGGGTATGTTGTTCCCTGTGAAAATAAGAAAATTTGATCAAAAATGACATTTTATTGGAAAAAATATCATTTTTTTCATTTCACAGCCCAATTCAAATAGGTGCTGTGAAAAAACTGTGCGGTCAAAATGATAACAAAAACCATAAATGAATTCCTTGAGGGGTGTAATTTCCAAAATGGGGTCACTTCTGGTGGGTTTCCATTGCTTTGATACCTCTGGGGCTCTGCAAATGCGACATGGCACCCGAAAACCAATCCAGCAAAATCTGGACTCCAACAAACACATAGCGCTCCTTTCCTTCTGAGCCCTCCCATGGGCCCAAACGGCAGTTTATCACCACAAATGGGGTATTGCCGCACTAAGGACAAATTGGGCAACAAAATGGGGTATGTTGTTCCCTGTGAAAATAAGAAAATTTGATCAAAAATGACATTTTATTGGAAAAAATATCATTTTTTTCATTTCACAGCCCAATTCAAATAGGTGCTGTGAAAAAACTGTGCGGTCAAAATGATAACAAAAACCATAAATGAATTCCTTGAGGGGTGTAATTTCCAAAATGGGGTCATTTCTGGTGGGTTTCCATTGTTTTGATACCTCAACGCCTCTTCAAACCTGGCATGCTGCCTAAAATATATTCTAATAAAAAAGAGGCCTCAAAATGCACTAGGTGCTTCTTTGCTTCTAGGGCTTGTGTTTTAGTCCACGAGCGCAGTAGGGCCACATGTGGGACATTTCTAAAAACTGCAGAATCTGGACAATACATATTTAGTAGTGTTTCTCTGGTAAAACCTTCTCTGTTACTAAAAAAAAATTGAATAAAATTGAAATTCAGCAGAAAAAATGAAATTTGCAAATTTCATTTCCACTTTGCTTTAATTCCTGTGAAATGCCTGAAGGGTTAAAAAACTTTCTATATGCTGTTTTGAATACTTTGAGGGGTCTAGTTTTTAAAATGGGGTGTTTTATGGGGGTTTCTAATACATAGGCCCCTCAAATCCACTTCAGAACTGAACTGGCACCTTCAAAAAAAGGCTTTTGAAATTTTCTTAAGAATATGAGAAATTGCTGTTTATGTTCTAAACGTTGTAACGTCCAAGAAAAATAAAATAATGTTCAAAAAACGATGCCAATCTAAAGTAGACATATGGGAAATGTGAACTAGTGACTATTTTGGGTGGTATAACCGTCTGTTTTTCAAGCAGATGCATTTAAATTCTGAAAAATGCTATTTTTTGTAAATTTTCTCTAAATTTTGCAATTTTTCACAAATAAAGACTGAATATATCGACCAAATTTTACCACGAACATGAAGCCCAAAGTGTCACGAGAAAACAATCTCAGAATCGCTTGGATAGGTTTAAGCATTCCGACGTTATTACCACATAAAGTGAAATATGTCAGATTTGAAAAATGGGCTCTGAGCCTTAAGGCCCAAACTAGGCTGCGTCCTTAAGGGGTTAAACAGAAGTATATGGACATTGGTGTTCCAGATTTCTACAAGTTTGTCTCTCAAGAAAAGTTTCCAAAACTTGTTAATGCCGCTGCCAGGACCATGACCATGTTTGGCAGTACGTATGTATGTGAACAGTTCTTCTCTTCAATGAAGATTAACAAATCAGCGTTACGGTCAAGACTTACGGATGAACATCTTCGTGCAACATTGCGATTGGCTAACGCGCATGATATTAAGCCCAATATTGACGTTCTTGTGTCTGCCAAACGCTGCCAACTGAGCTGCCAGACTGCATTTAGCGACACTTAAAGTAGAAAACTAGATTGTGTAAACTCACAAATTTCCGGGAAGTTTAAACCTAGCGGTATTATTATACTAATGTTATAGTAGTTCAAATATAAAATTGATGATTCGATCTTCGGGGAATGCCCCCAACTGTAATTTGCATTGTTTGATCTACATCTACAGTATACCTTTTCTTGTAAACCTCCAATAAAAATTATTGAAACACAAATAACAACAATTTTGTATGGTATCAAATTTTTTCTGTAATGCGGCCCTTCAACTTCCAATTTTTTCATTATGCGGCCCATCCACCCAGCTGAGCTTGAGACCCCCTGCTGTAGAGGCTCTGGCTGTCACTGCATGGTGGGCTGTGGTTGTCACTTATCAGACCCTCCAATCTACCTACCAACTCTCATCCATTGAATTGGTTGCTATGGTTACTTCTGGGAAGATGTGGAGTCGAAAATTTAGCAGGTAACATTGTCCATAGCAACCAATCAGATCACTTCTTTCAATTTCAAACCTGTCTTAGAAAAATAAAACCAGGAATCTGATTGGTTGCTATGGACAACTCCTCCATGTCTTTTCTATACTAATATTTCTCTATAAAGCAGGGGCCCTGTAGGTAAAGGGGGAGGGGGCACTGTCACATTAACTCCTTCCCGCAAAATGATGTGTCTGGTACGTCGGTATTGCAAGTAACTTACTGCAGTCCTATGTACCAAGCATGTCAGGACTTTAAGCTGTCGCTGTGTAAAGCGACACAGTGACAGGACCGGCAACTCAGCTCTAAAGCAGAGTTGCCGGGCAGGAGATGCTGGCATGGGATCAATCAGATTGGTCCGGTGCCGGCGAGCGCTGTGATTGGCCAGTCTGTACTGACTAGCCAAACAAAACGCAGACGTATTGTTTTCCCAGCATCTCCTGCTCTGTGAGGGCTCAACTGTGTCCTGGAGCCTGACAGAGCCAGATGCTGTGTAGATAGATAAAAATGTACATAAAGCCGGCGATCAGTCCCCTCAACAGCTGATAAAACACTACAACCACCATCATCTGGTGATCAGTGTCATCAGACCTGTCCTCAGTCCTGTCACCGCCACTCATCAGACCTGTCATCGCCTCTCATCAGACGTCATCGCATGTCATCAGACCTGTCATCGCCTCTCATCAGACCTGTCATCGCCTGTCATCACCTGTCATCAGACCTGTCATCGCCTCTCATCAGACCTGTCATCGCATGTCATCAGACCTGTCATCAGACCTGTCATCAGACCGGTGCAAAAAATAAATAAATAAATAAATAAAGTGGAGTGCTTCTTTAAATGCTCATGGTCACAATGAAGGGAGACAAAAGCGAAAAAAAATAATTGCAGCTGAAAGGACAAAATTAGTTGCAACATCAAGGTTTTAATAATTATAGTACATGCAGATCACTGTATAGAGCTTTTCAGCTCCCCAGGGGCATACGGTTGGGAGCTTTGACTGGCGGGGTCACTTTAAGAATAAATAAATGGGGGGTGGCATCACTTCATCATGATCTACAGAGATTGGCCAGTGATCACATGGTAGGGGGCTATAGAGCTCCCTATAAGATAGTAATGCCCTTCGTCCTCCTCTTTGGACCCTGCAGCTTGCCGTCTTTCCCCCACTCCCTCTCTTGATTTGACTCCTTAATGACACGTTTTTTTTCATTTTCGTTTATCACTCCCCTTCCTTGCTTTCGTTTTTACAGCGTCTATCGTCCGGTAATAACTACATGTTCACTTTATTCTACGGATGAATATGATTACAGCGATACCGAATTTATCATTTTTTCATGTTTTACCACTTTGTAAAACTATTTGTTAAAAAAATTAGTTTTGCGTCGCCAAAATCTGAGAGCCATAACTTTTTTATGTTTCTGTAGATTGAGCGATGTGAGGGCTTATTTTTTGCGAGGCGAGCTTTTGTTGTTACCATTTTGGAGTAAATGCGACTTTTTGGTCAGTTTTTATTCTATTTTTTGGGGAGCTAACGTGACCAAAAAACAGCAATTTGGGGGCTTTAAACATTTTTTTATTTTTTTTTACTGTGTTCAGTGGGTTAGATAACATCAGATTGTAATAGTTCGGACTTTTGCAAATGTGGCGATAACAGTTATGCTAATTTATATTTTGTTTAACATTACTTTAGGGAAAAAATGGGAAGAGGGAATTTAACTTTTTTTTAATTCTGTTTAGTAGTCCCCCTAGTGGACTTGAACAAGCGATCATTGGATCGCTCACACGATCTACTGCAATAGTAAAGATTGCAGTATATTGTGATTCTTACAGCCACCTATAAAGCCCTGCCGGAGAACAAAGATGGCAGACCCTTCATTAGGCCCCCAGGCTGCCATTATAACCATCGGCATCCCGCGATAGCATCGTGTGGGGACAATGGCACGTCGGAGGGGGTCGCCCCTCTCATTCTAATGTGTTAGATGCTGTGGTCGTGATTGACTGTGGCCTCTAAGGGGTTAAATGGGCATAATGAAAGTGATATTTGATTCTGTCCGTTGCAGTGCGGTGTTGGCTATATTACACAGCCATTACCCGCTAAGTATGGAGTGACCCCAGCCCGTGATCTCGCTCCATACTTCCCCTTAACGACTGCCATGTACATGTATGTGGCATGTTGTTAAGGAAATAAATGTTATTTTGTTGATTGTTTCAGTGAATTTTTTTGTTCATCCTGTTTTGATTATTTTGATTATTTTATTCTGTTGTAGATATCACAGCGGGCGGTTCTAGGAGGATCTTGTCTAGATGACGGTGAAACACATAGGTAGAGCGCCAGGGACTGCAGGGAAGTGCAACCCGGTCTTTCTTTCCGTGAATTGACACAGAGTGTGATTTGCTAATTTATTGGCGACTTTTCACTATTATGGAGTTCAACGGATCGGGATTCTTCTCCATCTACTTGGCCTTTTGGTGTGCGGCCTGGCTCTCTGCTAGCTACACACTGACTGTTATCAACAACCATACCTGCACCGCTGATCCGGGAACCTGCGCCGATGAACATCTGCTTCAGCTGGGATCAGGTGAGGAAGCAGGGTCAGCGGCTATTGTGTCAGGAGATGCTGAGGGAGGGAGGCCCGGGCAGAGGAGACGCCGCAGGGGCACAGCAGTGAGGGCATTGCATGGCTCAACCCCCTATCAGAGGACAAGAGCTGGAGAAGAAGTCGTCCGGTCTCAGCCAGGGCTGCGGTCTCCTGCACAACTGTGTAATTATTGAATGTACCGTCCAGTTCTGGCCCGCAACTGGAGGGTCCGAGCAGGGATGTGGCACATGCTGTTGGTGCCAAGGGGGATCGATGTGATGTTAATCACGCTTCTGCCTTGTCCCTTTTTTCTCTTTCAGGTTTGGCAAAGGAATCGTCATGGAGAGGGAGGAAACACAGATCTGGCGGTGGGCGCAGCCACGGTCGGCGGAGATCGCCCTCGTCATCTTCTGAGCGACAACCCTCCTCTTCTTCTTATCAATATCTACATCATCTTCCCCGCCGAGGACGCAGAGCCGTGCTGATGTCACAGAGAGATGACGAGGGGTTATAAATATTCCCCTGACAGCTGCCCGGTCTTTCTTTCCATGAATTGACACAGTGCGATTTGCTAATTTATTGGCGACTTCTCACTTTATGGAGACCAATGGATTGGGATTCTTCTCCATCTTCTTGGCCTTTTGGTGTGTGGCCTGGCTCTCTGCTAGCTACACCCTGACCTCACATCAACAACCATGCCCCCCCACTGATGTACATCATCCCCTCAGTTCTGTAGATTATCTGACTGCTGATTATTAAGATGAAACAATTCTGACAATTTTTCCATATTATTTAACATTGAGCGTTTTTTTTTTTGTTTTGCAGTGAAATGGGAAATTTCTTTGCAGAAAATATCCTGTTTAGAATGGGATTCATAGGAATGGCCATTGCCTGTAAGTAACAATCACGGAAGTGATTATAATATTCTCTTCATGCAGCAGTAATCAGATTTTTCTAAAAAATAAATAAAGATTTGTTCATTTCAACTGATAATAATAGTCCGGATCAGACGATGCAGATAAATGTTCTCGTCCATTATTGTATGTTTCTTGTTGGGTTTAGCGCTTGGTCCGCGCGTCATAGATGTTATTAGGTTGTTTTACATGTTTTGCATGGTACAGGATTTATTTGGCTTATTTTCTCTTTTTCAGCTCTGGGCCTGACGTTTCTACATTATAAGTTCATTATGTTCCATGCTGAAGCCTTTCGGGATCGTCAGACCTTGGTTTAAAAGATCCTCATGGCAATTGAATGGTCATCATGCGTCGGGACAGCCGTGATGGCTACATTTTCGGTAAGTTAAAAAATGTTTTACATTGATGGGGTTGTCCCATCTTCACTAAATAGGGACCCGCTGGCAATCAGCTGAACCCCTGGTGATCATGATCAGCGGTTATCACCGGGTGGCCACATCATAAAGTGGTATTACATGGCTTATTCCAATGAATGGACGACCATGTAATAGATGTGTCTAATAGAAAGGAGTCACAAACAAGAAACCAACCTCTATATCCATTATGTCTCTGTGGTTATTATATCAGAACACGTTATTTAGGATTTATTGGGAAGTTCTGAGGGTAAATTAGTGATTAGTTCCATAAGATCTGCTGTAACCTCTGTCTGCTTGTTTTCTAGACCTACCGTTATCCAATGACTCACCGGATTTGCGCTTTCATTGCATTCGGGTTTGCCAGCCTTTACAACCTTTGGCAGTCCATACTTGTCTACAAAGTGCCCGAAAGCCGAAGAGTCATCAGCCATTTCAGACTGGCGTCCTGTATAATGGCCGTGACCTTAGTGGTTTTCTGTATCCTTTCTTAAATAATATTTGAATGGAATCCAATTGTCCTTGTCTTTAGGTTCACATGTAGGAAACATCAGATCCTGAGGTGATCATTTCCCTTCATTTTCTGATCTTGCCCGTCAGATGGCGACATGCTGGTGTAACACAGCGCCATCTGGTAACATTGTTCAGCTTCTTGCAGGAACATACTGAATAAGAAAGCAAGCGGTACTGTCCTTGCTATATATGTATTATATTAACATTTATCTCACATAAATATGTAGTAAATTCTATAAGACACTTATTAAACGTTATTTTCCTATATAATAAATTACCAGTCATTGGAAGTAGGGTATCCGTATACACCCACCTGTGCGCTGGAGATCAATGTGTAAAGCTATGTACAGATTTTATTTGCACCCCTAGAAGCCGTTCTATAGGAAAACAATTGGACCTATAATCTTTGTGCTTATTCTAGGCACCATGGTGATCGTGACGCCCGCAATGTAATGGATATGGTGTCACATGACAATGGGTCAGGTCCATTTTGGCATCGCCGTCAGTCACATGGAGTATGCAATAAACATGAATGCAGCAAAACCTCGGCCCGGGTGGAAAGTTCTTGTTTTGTGCAATTTTTAATGTATTAATTTTGATATTTTTTCACAGATCAGTAAAATGACAACAAAGATCATGGAGTGGTCGATGTTGGTCCTCATTCTGGTGAATGTATTGAGCTACTATCAGAATATGCAGGTAAGTAGACATCACTTTCTTTGTCCCCTTAAACATCTTATATGTATATAACAGATATTTATCTCATCAATGTTTAACCTTTTGGGATTTGGGTTTGGCTGGCGCTGCCCTTTTGGTGCTCTCCACATAGGTATAGTACTTTAAGCTCTGTTTTCTTTGCAGATTCTGGGAGGTCCACCAGCATGGACTTCAAGGCCAGGGAAAGATCCTGGTTGACCAAACTAGACTTGGTCTTTAAAGATGATCCCACAGTGGGAGATCCCGACACCCGGGGTAATATAGCTGCTATCAAAAATAATCTCAGGTCACTGGTTCACAAGCGGACTAAAACATGGTGGAATAAGGCCTTTTTGGAGAAGTATCTACAGAGAGGTCTTATACCCAGAGGACTCAGGATTCAGGTATTCCCGACCCTCAACAGTTTGGACGAATGCTTTGTCTCCCGGTGGGAGGACACTTGCAGGACATCATCCCAAACATTTATGGAACTGTTGATTGGTCTGGATAAGCAGACACTTGAGATGCTTAATGCTGAGATCGAAAAAACACAGACTGAACTCAAGACCAAGTTGAGTGATGAGGAGTGGATCAATACATTCCAACAACTTGACCTGGAGACGGACAAATGGGAGAAGAATATTCAAGACATCAAAAGTCGGAAATTCCAACGAGACCTAAACGACAAATTGACAAACCGTATGTACAGGTGGCAATATCCCAAACAATTCCGTATGGATGGGAGAAGATCTCCCTCCGTGTCATCAGCGAGCTCAATGTCAGAGCCTGAAGAGAATGCGCAGAGAGGCAGGACACGGAGTGGTATAGATTATAGGAGACCAAACACGTTTAGACAGAAGACTCGGCAAAGAGGTAGGGGTAGCGAACAACGGATGCAGACATATAACTATGATCCATCCAATAGACAAAGAGGAGAAGGCTGGCGTAATCCAACGGCCACCCAACTGCCTGAGAATCCGAGAATGCAGGTAATTAATCTGTCTACCCATCAGTTGTCCCCTGTAGATATTGGGGTACTGTCCAAGGGGTTGACTTTTGCACCTTCTTCTCACTTTGACACCTTTACAGCTATAAAGGACTTACACCTATTTGCCAGAGGATTGATCTTCAAAAGATGGTTCCATAGGAAGGAAGATGAGATCTTTGACACATCGGAAGAAATAGAGGCTTTACAGTCCTTACAACAGCTACTTAAAGAACAACAAAATCCTGAGACCGGTATGATCCCCCAAAATATAAGAAAACGATCTTCCAAATTTCCTCCACTCACTATATGCCCACCGATCGACTTATTTGTTAAACTGGTAGCTCGCGACTTCGAGAGAATTTCCACGGGTATTAAGCATGACAATCTAACCTGTGCTGAACGGAGGAGTCTAAAGAGACTAAAAACTCTCGAGGATACTGTAATTAAACCCGCAGATAAGGGGGGCAATATAGTGATGTGGCCAAGGGCTTTGTATGAACGGGAAGCATATCGACAACTGAGAAACACGACCTGCTACAAAAAGTTGACCTTTAACCCTCTCTCTTCTTTCAGTGGTCTGCTTGATGATATATTAGAAGAAGCTCTAAATGAGGGTACTATCTCTGCGGCCCTCACTGAATGTCTCATGGTACAGGATCCCACAGTAGCATGCTTATACTTATTACCCAAGATACATAAAGACCCCAAATCACCACCAGGGCGCCCCATTATATCTGGAAGAGGCAACTTAAGCGACAACATAAGTAAGTATATTGATGCTATACTGAAACCCATGGTCGAGACCCTACCATCATATCTCAGAGATTCCTCAGATCTCCTTAAAAGACTGGAAGGGATCCAATTAGAACCCAACATGTTGCTAGCTACATGTGACGTAGACTCCCTATATACCAACATCCGACATCAGGATGGTCTCCAGGCAGTGTCATACTTTCTGGGGATGACTGACAGCAACCCATCCATGTCCCAGTTTATTCTCACCCTTCTAGAATTTGTGCTCACGCACAACTTCTTTACTTTTAACGGATCCTTCTACCTACAGCTCCAGGGTACGGCAATGGGGGCAGCCTGCGCACCTTCATATGCCAATTTGTTCCTGGGGCTGTGGGAGAGGGATCTGTTTCTATCCGACCGGATATCATCAATGGACAAGGTGGTCCTTTGGACCCGGTTCATTGATGATATCTTTATCATTTGGCATGGCACCAGTGATGAATTTGCTCTTTTCATGACAAATCTCAACATCAATGATCTCAATATTCACCTGACTTGGAAAACTAGTGAAGTAGCTATTGATTTTTTGGACGTACTTGTCAGACGTGATAATGACGGTTATATCAGGACAGATATACATAGAAAGGATACGTCAGTCAATTCATATTTACATGCCTCATCTTCGCACCCGAGTCATTTGATCCGTGCCATCCCCATCGGTCAGTTTTTGAGGATTAAAAGGCTATGTTCATCTAACGATGACTTTGAGATACAGGCAAAGAGCCTTAAACAACGCTTTCTTGACAGGGGATACAACAGAAGATGTATTAACAGGGCATATGAGAGGGCAAGGCGTTCAACACGGATCCAACTCCTTCACCCTACCACCAAGAGAAATGTGGATTCGACAATCAGGTATGTCACTACCTACCATGACAGGTGGGGGCAGATGAGGAAATGTCTGGCCAAACACTGGTCAATATTACAAACCGATATTACCTTATCAAAGATTCTCCCTGCAAAACCTGCAGTAGCATCAAGAAGAGCAAGGAATCTTCGCGATACCCTTGTCCACAGTTACCACCAACCCCAAAGTATAAAACCAATCTTTGGAGCGTCCAAACCAAAATGGGGCTGTCGCCCCTGCGGAAGATTTATAGCCTGCCCAAATGTGGCTAACAGCGATGAATTTGTGGATTCGACTGGCAAGATGACATACAAAATCACTTGGCCAATCAACTGTGGTACCAAGGGAGTGGTCTACTACGCATGGTGTCCATGCCCAAAGATCTATATTGGTCTCACTAGTAGAGAACTCAAGATTAGAACAAGGGAACACGTGAATAGCATAGAGGCAGCGAGGGGCACTGCCCCAGAAAACATTGAATCATTAAAAACCCTCCCGAGGCATTTCTTTAAGTACCATGAATGTGAATCCAGAGCCCTCAAAGTCAAAGGCATTGATTGTGTAAGAACTGACCTGAGAGGTGGTTCAATAATGAAAAAACTGTTAAAATTGGAATCCAGATGGATCTGGAAACTAAAGACAGTACAACCAAATGGTTTGAACGAAAATTTGGGATTTGCAGCATTTTTATAGAGGTGTCGGGATCTTCCATGGTGTCAGTTTTAATTGTCTAGCAACGATCAAGTTACTGTCGTTTCTAACTTTTATTTTTCTAACTTTTATTTTTAATGTTACAGATGATCGTTTATGAACTTGCTGTGATCTAACATTTAATGACTTCCTGAGACCATAACAACTCCCTCATTCGATCTCTAAACAGTTTATTTTAGGGGATTTACTCAACTATCTTACAACAATGGATATGCAGAAGACCTGGGGATACAATATTAATATGTATGGATATTTTGATATGCATTTTTTAGTGCAATTTTGCACAATTGGATGTAAACATTTTCCTTACCCGCAGGGATTAGTTGAGTGTGTTCCTCACACTATTTTATCATATTATTCAAATATATATAAAAAATTTCTCACTCTATCATTACTTCTATATCACACACATACACATACACATTCTTCACTCACTTTATTTTATTTTTTCCATTCTTGCACGCACACACACATATATCTTATATATACATATATTTTTTTTTTTTGACACACCTATCCACATATTCTGATTTGGTAGTTTAATCATATATTTACTTATTATATCTAGTCACTGTCACATATCCAGTAGCACATGCACTTTCACGTCACTTTTATCATTGGTGCATTTAATAGTGCCATCACCATTACGTATTATACACCTCTTCACCATTCTTTGAGCGTATTTGTATGATCATCAGATCCGAATTAATGTCTGTTCTATAAATATATATACACAATATACATTTGATGATTTCTTATATTGGAGCTTGTTATACACACCTGTCCCTCATCATCACAACATCACCACACCACTACACTCCAACCACTATCAAAGCTCTTTTTATTGTGGGCATGTCTTTTTATTTAAATCTGTATTAAAATTATTATATCTACATATGTCGTTAATTTTTAAATTTCTAATGTATTGAGTGTACATATTATATTGTATTTGAACTTTGGCACTTTTGTATATGTGAATGTGTGGATGTATGTGTGTGTGTGTATGTATATATATATATATATATATATATATATATATATATATGTATATGTGTATGTATATGTTTTTATGTATATGTTTGGTTATGTGCTCACATGCCTCGTATAACAATTTATACTTGTATATTCTTATTCAAACCGTACTACAACACTGTAATTATCTGAATTCACTTGATTGCATCTGTCTATGTCTGTTTTGAGAAAACACACGGAAATCTCTTTGGATATGGCACACACGCACACATGCAACATAATTCATATCATCCAATTTATATCATTTTATTTATACTATGAAATTGCGGTAGGGAAAGTAATAGGGACAGTCAAACAAAGAATTAATTGTGACCAATTTAATATTAATATTCATATTTATTTCATTATGACCTTTATTCTTTTATTTTAATTTATTTTATTATATTTTTCCATCTCCATCTTTATCATATATGTTTTGTTATATTTATATATATATATTTCTATATATAATATATTTTATTTCATTTATTCATCTATTTATTTATTATTTTTTTATTTATTCATATTCATTTTCTCCTTTGTGCTATGTGTACCTTGGTCAAATTCATCCAAATACCCTATCATTGATTTTGGCACTTGTGCAATCTGTGCACAAGTGTAATCTAACACATTATATACATATATACAATTTTTTCTTATTATTCGTGTCGCTCCGTCTTCTGCCCAGTGCGCATGCGCGGCCTGTCAGTCTGGGTCTTCGCTGCCTCGGCCGGAGCATCTTGGAGGCGTGGCTCCCGTCTTCCGGGGTCTGAGTTCGTGCCTGGGATGTTGACACGCTGGAACTTTTGTCTGGCTGTCTTTGTCCCTGGCCGGACCGGGCTGCGGGACGCGTGACCCTCGTCTGTGTTCCGGTTCCGGCGGCTGACACACCGGACTGTCGGGCCGCGATACCTTAGTTGTTAATACTGATTTTTAGCAGCCTCAGCTGCCCCCCTTATGTTTTATTGGTCTTGGGTTGCTTAAATGATGCCTCCTTACTTTCTGACACCACCCCCAGACGAAGGCTCGAGGGCCGAAATGCGCGTCGGGGTTGATGCCAGACAGTATTGATTGTGACATGGGTAAGACGTCCTTCTTTATCTTAGAGTCTTTCATTAATTTGGTGTGTTGCTGCTTTCATGCATGCATACACCCGTTGATGCCTATATACATGTGAGTAATACTGTTGCTGCACTCAAACTCCTGCATCCGACTGTGACTAATATTCACCGCTTGGTGTGGTTTTCACCTGTTTACTGGATGCAGGACTGTGTGCACACTTTCTCTATACTCACACTCATGCATCTATTTACTCGTGTAATAGGAACTGTCAATTTTCCCATTTGTCACTTTGTTATCTAATGTATTATCACTTTAACATTGCATATTTCACTGTCCGGTATCCTTTCATACTGTGGCTATCATCTTTAACTTTTAAATGTTTTTTGTTTATTGTTCTAATAAAACTTGTTATTTTTAATCTAACCTTGGTGTGTCGGACTCCGTTTTTAGGTTTATAATGTATTGAGCTACTATCAGAATATGCAGGTAAGTAGACGTCACCTCATTATCACCTCGTATACCGGACCTCGTAACAACATTATTATTCATCTCTACAATCATGGGGTTTATAATGTGGATATGTGTTTCTTTTCTTAGAGTTTATCTATAACAATTACCTGGAAAAGCTTCACCATCTCCAAGAGGGAGAAGAACCAGGACTCTGGAGTATAAAGAGGACCATCGTGGATGGTGACGTGAGACGGCGCAGGGGCACAGCAGTGAGGGCATTGCATGACCCAACCCCCTATCAGAGGACAAGAGCTGGAGAAGAAGTCGTCCGGTCTCAGCCAGGGCTGCGGTCTCCTGCACAACTGTGTCATTATTGAATGTACCGTCCAGTTCTGGCCCGCAGCTGGAGGGTCCGAGCAGGGATGTGGCACATGCTGTTGGTGCCAAGGGGGATCGATTTGATGTTAATCACGCTTCTGCCTTGTCCCTTTTTTCTCTTTCAGGTTTGGCAAAGGAATCGTCAAGGAGAGGGAGGAAACACAGATCTGGCGGTGGGCGCAGGCACGGTCGGCGAAGATCGCCCTCGTCATATTCTGAGCGACAACCCTCCTCTTCTTCTTATCAATATCTACATCATCTTCCCCGCCGAGGACGCAGAGCCGTGCTGATGTCACAGAGAGATGACGAGGGGTTATAAATATTCCCCTGACAGCTGCCCGGTCTTTCTTTCCATGAATTGACACAGTGCGATTTGCTAATTTATTGGCGACTTCTCACTTTATGGAGACCAATGGATTGGGATTCTTCTCCATCTTCTTGGCCTTTTGGTGTGTGGCCTGGCTCTCTGCTAGCTACACCCTGACCTCACATCAACAACCATGCCCCCCCACTGATGTACATCATACCCTCAGTTCTGTAGATTATCTGACTGATGATTATTAAGATGAAACAATTCTGACAATTTTTCCATATTATTTAACATTGAGCGTTTTCTTTTTTGTTTTGCAGTGAAATGGGAAATTTCTTTGCAGAAAATATCCTGTTTAGAATGGGATTCATAGGAATGGCCATTGCCTGTAAGTAACAATCACGGAAGTGATTATAATATTCTCTTCATTTATTTTACTTTGGAAATAGGGAGAGAGGAAAAGAATTGTGGTTCCTATTATAAATTGAAAATAATAAATTTTATTAATTGTATTTATATTAAAATATTTTAATATTTCTATAATTCTCAATGTAGGTCAATTAAAATGTGTTAAAGAAGTGAATCATATCGGGTGCAGCATCCATTATGAGGTCACCATACATGTTAATGATCTGGTCATTGAGCCACTGCTGTTCATCGAGGGTAACAAGATCTTCCATGTAAAGTGTGTGTTTATTATAGCCGATACGAAAACCGCAACCAATATTTCTGGAAATCTTGGCTCTATACTTTGCCATTTCCTTGCTAATGTGGGACATCCTGTGGGAAAAATCCTGGTGAAAAACTTCCTTTAAACGAGTAAGTACGTCATTTTCAGATACTGGAATCAAACTACCGTATTTCTTCATGACTTCATTTAGGAAATCGCAAATACTGGATGCAATTTGTTCATCTGGGACATAGCGGAGGATTTTCTGTCCGTTTTGTAGGCCTTGTTTCGCCAGTATATCCAATCCTTCAGAAGTGGTCTGTTGCATGGGACTTTTACAGTAAGGGTGATCCAACAGCTTTGCACTAAATACATCAGAGTCTGTACTGTCATCCAAATCCATGGGGCAGGATTCATCACCATTCTCTACCGTTTCCATGGAAGCATTGTTCTGACAAACAAAAGTATCATTCGCACAATGTTGCAATTTGTCAAAAGTCAGGGGAATGGGTTCATCGTCCTTCTCGCCATGAGCAGTCGTTTCTTCCTGGCAAGATATATATACCTCTTTTTCGGTAAGCAATACACACAAGTCATCTGGCTGGTTGTGCGCTGGATTATCACTTGTTTTCTTGGTTAAGGTGTCCGCGCCGCACCACTGAGCAGGAGTGCAGAGCAGCGGTTGCTGGCTGTCTCTTAACAGAGCTATGCTTGATGCAGCATTTCCAAACGGAGCTTCCACATTCTGCAGCTTGACAACGTCATCTCGTAGGCAGCTTTTGGTAGTGCATTGTGGGATCTCGTATAAAATTCCTGAAGTGTTATTGTTCATATCGTACGACCTCCGTCCGGCCCTTATGTGTTTCTGAAGTTGCAACTTCAAATAAGAGACCACTTTACGGATCCGGCTTCTCAGAGTCTTCTTGCAGCAGTTCCAAAAACCTTTCTGAAACCACATCCAGTTAAAATCCAGTAGTCTATAGTTTGTCGTCTTTCTTGCTCTGAGCTTCTCAGACTGTAATTTACCACAGGCTGCAATCTGAAAGAGTTTTTTCTGCATCATAAATGAAGATCCTCTTCCGATATTAAGCAAATCACAGATTTTCAGCAGCCATAAACCGCCAGAGCGTCTTTCTTTATATAAAGGAGAACGTCTATTTCCTTGACTCTTAGCAGCCACGAGGCTGCGGGCACTTTCATCCTTGTGTCTCCGCGCCTTCGTGATCTTCTTTGGTGGCACACTAGCAGAGTCTTCATGTACGAGATTATTTACGGACACGAGTCTTGAAGTCGCCTTCTTACCACAAAGTTTATTCTGCTTTGCGGCGTGCGATGGGGTCACTGTATTTGTATGTAGAGAAACGCCAGAAGAAAAACAACATTTCTTGTAACGGTTAAGCTTTCCTTCTTTTACGGCGTCTTGTCCAGATTTTGTTCCTGAGGTCTCACCAGCAAATGTCTTTCTCTTGCGTGCTTCGGCTTGATTGCCTTCAATCTGCTGGTGCTTATGGTCATTCTTTAGGCTTTCGTTATTCCATTTTTTGGATAAGAGAATATCTTGTTTCTTGGAGCCAAAGTTGTTAAAATCTCCACACTGTCTTGACCATTTTGGAGGCCAGACAGGAAATCTATTTTTTTTGGGGCGTGAAAATTTATGTTCTTTCATTTTTCTGCCACATAATGAGCTTGAGGCTACCCTCAGCAGAGCAAGCCATGTGGCGTGTCCAACTCATATCCATGTCAATACACGGGCCACAGCTGCTGGATCCAGTGGAGATGGAGGATTTGGTTGTAGGAAAAGTCCCTGGAGATGAAGGATATGGTTGTAGGAACAGTCCTCGGAGATGAAGGATGTGGTTGTAGGAACAGTCCTCGGAGATGAAGGATGTGGTTGTAGGAAGGCAGGGGCTGGGACAGGCGGTAGCTCGCCTCGCGGCGGACCGCCAGCTCGATTCCCAAGATCCAACTACGAGCTTTTTAACTGCAGCAACTTTGATATACGCATATTCTCTTCATGCAGCAGTAATCAGATTTTTCTAAAAAATAAATAACGTTTTGTTCATTTCAACTGATAATAATTGTCCGGATCAGACGATGCAGATAAATGTTCTCGTCCATTATTGTATGTTTCTTGTTGGGTTTAGCGCTTGGTCCGCGCGTCATAGATGTTATTAGGTTGTTTTACACGTTTTGCATGGTACAGGATTTATTTGGCTTATTTTCTCTTTTTCAGCTCTGGGCCTGACGTTTCTACATTATAAGTTCATTATGTTCCATGCTGAAGCCTTTGGGGATCGTCAGACCTTGGTTTAAAAGATCCTCATGGCAATTGGATGGTCATCATGCGTCGGGACAGCCGTGATGGCTACATTTTCGGTAAGTTAATAAATGTTTTACATTGATGGGGTTGTCCCATCTTCACTAAATAGCGACCCGCTGGCAATCAGCTGAACCCCTGGTGATCATGATCAGTGTTTATTACCGGGTGGCCACATCATAAAGTGGTATTACATGGCTTATTCCAATGAATGGACGACCATGTAATAGATGTGTCTAATAGAAAGGAGTCACAAGCAAGAGACCAACCTCTATATCCATTATGTCTCTGTGGTTATTATATCAGAACACGTTATTTAGGATTTATTGGGAAGTTCTGAGGGAAAATTAGTGATTAGTTCCATAAGATTTGCTCTGACCTCTGTCTGCTTGTTTTCTAGACCTACTGTTATCCAATGACTCACCGGATTTCCGCTTTCATTGCATTCGGGTTTGGCAGCCTTTACAACCTTTGGCAGTCCATACTCCTCTACAAAGTGCCCGAAAGCCGAAGAGTCATCAGCCATTTCAGACTGGCGTCCTGCATAATGGCCATGACCTTAGTCGTTTTCTGTATCCTTTCTTAAATAATATTTGAATGGAATCCAATTGTCCTTGTCTTTAGGTTCACATGTAGGAAACATCAGATCTTGAGGTGATCATTTCCCTTCATTTTCTGATCTTGTCCGTCAGATGGCGACATGCTGGTGTAACACAGCGCCATCTGGTAACATTGTTCAGCTTCTTGCAGGAACATACTGAATAGAAAGCAAGCGGTACTGTCCTTGCTATATATGTATTATATTAACATTTATCTCACATAAATATGTAGTAAATTCTATAAGACGCTTATTAAACGTTATTTTCCTATATAATAAATTACCAGTCATTGGAAGTAGGGTATCCGTATACACCCACCTGTGCGCTGGAGATCAATGTGTAAAGCTATGTACAGATTTTATTTGCACCCCTAGAAGCCGTTCTATAGGAAAACAATTGGACCTATAATCTTTGTGCTTATTCTCAGCACCATGGTGATCGTGACGCCCGCAATGTAATGGATATGGTGTCACATGACAATGGGTCAGGTCCATTTTGGCATCGCCGTCAGTCACATGGAGTATGCAATAAACATGAATGCAGCAAAACCTCGCCCCGGGTGGAAAGTTCTTGTTTTGTGCAATTTTTAATGTATTAATTTTGATATTTTTTCACAGATCAGTGAAATGACAGCAAAGATCATGGAGTGGTCGATGTTGGTCCTCATGCTGGTGAATGTATTGAGCTACTATCAGAATATGCAGGTAAGTAGACGTCACCTCATTATCACTTCGTATACCAGACCTCGTAATAACATTATTATTCATCTCTACAATCATGGGGTTTATAATGTGGATATGTGTTTCTTTTCTTAGAGTTTATCTATAACAATTACCCGGAAAAGCTTCACCATCTCCAAGAGGGAGAAGAACCAGGACTCTGGAGTATAATGAGGATCATCGTGGACGGTGACATGACACGCTTTCATCAGACCGCACACCCAGATGCCTGTCCGTTTTAAAGAAACACTATGGGCCGGTCACTAACGGGTTAAAAGGGGATCCCCCCCCCCCCATAAATGTGAGGAAATAACCACTCCACTACCTACCCTCTGCCCCCTTGGACCTTGCCCAGACAATGATGACTACTACCACTGGGTTTAGCTGTTATGGTCACTACTGTCTCCATTATCATCTAATAATGTTTTAGAAATATTAGAAGATTTGTCCATATAGTTACAGGTTTACTTTCTCTTATTTCCAGTTTTATACAATGATGTGGAATGGCGCGCCATAGCCAAGCAGTTATCACATCCCAAACTGCAGAAGATCTGGAGATGGCGACCAAGTGCCAAGACATCCACCATCTCCGACCTTTCTCCAAAATATCATCTTACATCAGGGAGGACGAACTACAAGAGCCGTTTATAAACAGTGGACACTAGAGACGAGGTGGAATGGCACGTCACAGCCGAGCAGGAACTTCTCTGGGAACATCCTAAACTGATGTACTCCAGAGATGGCGACCAAGTGCCAAGACGTCCATCAGCTCCAACCTTTCTCCAAAAAAAATCTTACAAACGGGAAGAAAGAACTGCAAGAACCGTTTATGACCAGTGGACTCTACAGCGAGGTGGAATGGCACGTCACAGCCGAGCAGGAACATCTCAAACTGCAGAGGCTCCAGAAATACAACCAAGTGCCAAGACATCCACCACCTCCAACCTTTCTCCCCAATATCATCTTACCACAAGGAGAGAGAAGCAGCGGACTGTTTACTATCCTCATGGTCCTTGTTTGTTGGCTTATAAAACGGTTTAGTAAAGTCATTTTCTACCACCTGAAACCTGTTTTTGTCTTCATTACTGTCAATAATAATAATACTGAGTCTTCCATAGATCTGTCCTCATGAACCTGGAGGAATAAGAACGTCTCAATGTTATTGTAGCAAAATTATGATTTATGAAAAAAATAAATAGAGGGGATTCCTCTTCTGGAGGGAGCTTCAGAGGTGCTATCTACAGGGGAAGGGGGATAGCACTATCAGTGGCGGATTAAGAAGACCATGGGCCCTGGGCTGTTACCCAAACTTGGGCCCCCCTTCTCCACCACCACCCTGCCGCGCCGTAACTATTGCTAACACTACCTAAACACTAGTACACAAAGTAGGCACATTATGCACAAAGTACACACAGTACACAAAGTACGCACATTATGCACAAAGTATGCACATTATGCACAAAGTAGGCACATTATGCACAAAGTACGCACATTATGCACAAAGTACGCACATTATGCACAAAGTACACACAGTACACAAAGTACGCACATTATGCACAAAGTACGCACATTATGCACAAAGTACGCACATTATGCACATTATGCACAAAGTACGCACAGTACACAAAGTACCACATTATGCACAAAGTACGCACATTATGCTCAAAGTACACAAAGTAGGCACATTATGCACAAAGTACGCACAGTACACAAAGTACCACTTTATGCACAAAGTACGCACATTATGCACAAAGTAAGGACATTATGCACAAAGTAAGGACATTATGCACAAAGTACGCACATTATGCACAAAGTAGGCACATTATGCACAAAGTACGCACATTATGCACAAAGTACACAAAGTATGCACATTATGCACAAAGTAGGCACATTATGCACAAAGTACGCACATTATGCACAAAGTACACGAAGTACGCACATAATGCACAAAGTAGGCACATTATGCACAAAGTATGCACAGTACACAAAGTACCACATTATGCACAAAGTACGCACATTATGCACAAAGTACGCACAGTACACACATTATGCACAAAGTACGCACAGTACAAAGTACGCACATTATGCACAAAGTATGCACAGTACACAAAGTACACACATTATGCACAAAGTACACAAAGTAGGCACATTATACACAAAGTATGCATAGTACACAAAGTACACACGAGTATGCACATTATACACAAAGTAGGCACATTATACACGAGTATGCACGTTATACACAAAGTACACCTTGTAAACACATGAATATGGACATTAAACATACATGAATATGGACATTAAACATACATTAATATGGACATTAAACACACATGAATATGGATATTAAACATACATGAATATGGACATTAAACATACATGAATATGGACATTAAACACACATGTACTTACCTTTTATGTCTTCACTGCAGCTCTTCTCCTGCTCACAGCACAGAGCCCGCCCACAGTCTCCCCTCCCCCATGTCCCGACAGCTAGCAGCAGAGGAGAGATGTTTAGAGCAGGGAAGGGTGGCTGGAGGGGGAGCTTCTAAAGCAGCACAGACCACGGCTGCTAAGTAGAAGCAAAGCTCCCCTCGCCTGACAGGTGCGGTCCTGGCACCGGGGCTCCCTCCGGTGCTAGCGACGCCACTGGGCATGAGGGGGTTCGGGCGGTCATAGGCCCCCTGGGAGCCTTGGGCCCCCTGGCAGCCTTGGGCCCCGGGCGACCGCCCGAAACGCCCTAATGATAATCCGCCACTGAGCACTATATACAGTGGGGGTGACACAATCTACATGGGTGCTGTGTGGCGCCATCTACAGGGGGTACTGTGACATTGTATATAATGAGACAGTACCCCCTGTATATAATGGTGCAGTACCCCCTGTATATATTGATGCAGTACACCCTGTATATAGAGGGCACTGCGGCATTATCTACAGGGGCATGTGTGGCACTATATACAGGGACGTGTGTGGCACTATCTACATGGGGCGCTAGGTGGCACAATCTACATGGACAAACGGTGGGGCTCAGAAGGGAAAGAGCACCATTTGGCTTTTTGAGATCACATTTAGCAGGAATAGTTTACAGAGGCCATGTCACATTTGCAAAGCCCCTGAGGGACCAAAAACAATGAAAACGCCCAAAAAGTGACTCCATTTAGGAAACTACACCCCTTGAGGAATTCATCTAGGGGTGTAGTGAATTTTTGGACCCCACAGATGTTTCATAGAATTTATTAGAATTGGGCAGTGAAAATAAAAACAATCCCTTTTCTTGAATAAAACGTAGCTTTAGCTCAAAATTTCTCATTTTCTCAACAAATAAAGGAAAAAAAGAACTCCAGCATTTGTAAAGCAATTTCTCCCGAGTACGGCAATACCCCATATGTGGTCATAAACTGCTGTTTGGGCACACGGCAGTGCTTAGAACAGAAGAAGCTCCATTTGGCTGTAACGTTGGGTACGTGGACCCACTGGACGGTACCGCCTTAACGGTATGGCTGCTGGCCGAATAGACATGAAGCGGCTCAGCGCTCACACGAGTGATTCAGCTGCTTCAATCTAGCGATTGTTGGGGTTCTCAGTGCTCGGACGCCCACCAATCTAAACTTCTGACATGTCTCTATGACATGTCAGTAGTTTGTCGAACGTTTAGCTACACTTTAAATGTTAATTTAAATGTACCATAAAATGGTCACAATGAAGGGAGACAAAAGCGAAAAAAAATATTTGCTGCTTAAAAGACAAAATAGGTTGCAACATCAAGGGGTTAATAATTATAGTACATTCAGATCACTGTATAGAGCTTTTCAGCTCCCCAGGGGCATACGGTTGGGAGCTTTGACTGGCGGGGTCACTTTAACCCCTTCCCGCAATTTCACGTACAGTTACGTCATGGGAGATGGCCTTTTCCCGCATCTCCACGTAACTGTACGTCATGGAGATGAAGCTGGCTCAGGAGCTGAGCCAGCGACATCACCGCCGGGTGACAGCTGTATGTTACAGCTGGCACCCTGAGGTATCGGCCAGGACCGGAGCTAGCCTCCGATCCGACCGATTAACCCCTCACATGCTGCGTTCAATAGAGATCGCAGCATGTCAGGAGTTTATAGCCATCGGCATCCCAGCAACGTGATCGCTGGGTTGCCGGTGGCTGCAAAGGCGATCGGAGGGCTAATACTTACCTCCTGATCAGCCTGTAACGGAATCCTCCTATGTCCCGTCGTCGGCGGGGCCCAGGAGGCTTCCGGTACCATCGGCAAGATGGCGTCGGCTCAGCTTCCGGTTCAGAAACTGAGCCGGCGTCATCAGCAGTGGGTGTCCGCTGTATGTTACAGCGGACACCCCGATCTATTGGCAGGAACCGGAGCTAGCTCCGATTCCTGCCGTTAACCCCTTCAATGCAGCGATTCAATGCAATCGCTGCATCAAAGTGGTTTGTATGCAATCGGCAGCCTTGCCATGCGATGGCAAGGCTGGCGACTGCTACTATGGCAACAGGTTGCCTAACAATGGCTTCCTATCTGCCATTACGTTAGCCGATTAGGCCCCGCCCGGAGGCGGAGCCTGATCGGCTTGCTGTCAGTGAACAACTGACAGTTCTAATACATTGCACTACATAGGTAGTGCAATGTATTAGAACATCAAAAAAACAGTTGGATCTTCAAGTCCCCTAGTGGGACTAAAGAAAAGTGTAAAAAAAAGTAAAAATAAAAGTTGTAAAAAATACAATAAAAGTTTCAAATAATAACACAAAACACAATCGCCCTTTTTCCCTTATCAAGTCATTTATTATTGATAAAAATAATAAAGCCATACATATTTGGTATCGCTGCGACCGTAACGACCTGAACTATAAAAATATGATGTTATTTATTCCGCACAGTGAACGGCGTAAAAAAAATAACTAAAAAATACTGACATAATTGCTATTTTTTGGTCACTTTGTCTTCCAAAAATTGAAATAAAAAGTGATCAAAAAGTCGCATGTACCCAAAAATGGTGTCTATAAAAACTATAACTCGTCTCGCTAAAAACAAGCCCTCATACAGCTCCGTCAACGAAAAATTTAAAACCATTATGGCTCTCACAACTTGGCGACAGTAAAAATCCATTCTCTTTACAAAAGTTATTTTATTGTGCAAAAAGTTGTAAAACATAAAAAGTGCTATAAATTAGGTATCACCGGAATCGGACTGACCCGCAGAATAAAGCTAACATGTAATTTATAACACATGGTGAACGCTGTATAAAAAGAACTAAAAAAATATGCCAGAATTGCTGTTTTTTGGTCACCTTGCCTCCCAAAAAAAAAGGATAACAAGTGATCAAAAAGTCGCATGCACCCCAAAATGGTACCAATAAAAACTACAGCTCGTCGCACAAAAAAAAACAGCCTCATACCACTACGTCTATGAAAAAATAAAATTAGTCAAGGCACCAATAAGTTAGGAAATAAAAAATATGCAGTTGTGCCGGCCCGAGGGGAACATTTCTTCTGTTTCAAGTGGCGAATTATCAAGGCCCCTAAAATTAGGGAACCAGGAAGGGGAGGGCCCAAACATATCTGCTGGAAGTGGGGCGCCCGTATTATACCAGGACAACACTACCCAGCAAGATTCCCAAAACTTCAAAGGTGCGGAGTGCGGACCAAAAGGGGAATAAGTAAGGACCATTTATTAGTCCAACACCGGCCTGTGCAGAAAGGATTGTGTCACAGCGTAACACACATCTATGGATTATTTTATTGTTTTTTTTTACCCCACTATACCATCTGACTATGCCCCTTATATACTCCAGCCCGCCTTACATGTACCCCCACATTATAAACGGAAACACCAGTAAGACTCCAAACAAAACTACTACAAGCAAAATCCACGCTCCAAAAGCCAAATGGCGCTACCTCCCTTCTGAACCCTACAGTGTGCCCAAACAGCAGTTTACTTCCACATATATGGCATCGCCATACCCGGGATAACCCTTTTAACAATTTTTGGGGTGTGTGTCTCCAGTGGCACAAGCTGGGCGCCACTTATTGGCATATCTATTGAAAAACCATTTTCACTCTGCAACATCGCGTGCACACCAATTTCTGCCAATCACCTGTGGGGTTAATATGCTCACTACACCCCTAGGTGAATACCTTGAGGGGTGTAGTTTCCAAAATGGGGTCACTTCTGGGGGGGATCCACTGTTTTGGTCTCACAGGGACTTTGCAAATGCGACATAGCGACCAGAAACCAATCCAGCAAAATCTGTACTCCAAAAGCCAAATGGTGCTCCTTCCCTTCTGAGCCCTACTCTGTGCCTAAACATCAGTTTATGACCACATATGTGGTATTGCCGTACACAGGAGAAGTTGCTTTACAAGTGTTGGGGTGCTTTTTTTCATTTATTTGTTGAGAATATGAAACATTTTCAGCTAAAACTACGTCTTATTGAAGAAAAAGGATTTTTTTTATTTTCACTGCCCAATTCTAATAAAATCTATGAAACACCTGTGGGGTCAAAATGCTCACTACACCCCTAGATGAATTCCTCAAGGGGTGTAGTTTCGTGAATCGATTCACTTTTGGGGAGTTTCCACTGTACTGACACCTTAGGAGCTTTGCAAAAGTGACATGGTGTCAAGAAACTAATCCAGCAAAATCTGTGCTCCAAAAGCCAAATGGCACTCCTTCCCTTCTGATCCTTGCCGTATGCCCAAACAGCAGTTTATGACCACAAATGGGATATTGCCGTACTCCAGAGAAGTTGCTTTACAAATGTTGGGGTTCTTTTATTCCTTTATTTGTTGAGAAAATGAAAAATGTTGAGCTAAAGCTACGTCTTATTGGAAAAAAATGATTTTTTTTATCTTCACTGCCCAATTCTAATAAAATCTATGAAACCCCTGTGGGTTCAAAACACTCACTATACCCCTAGATGTATTCTTCAAGGGGTGTAGTTTCCTAAATGGAGTCACTTTTTTGGTGTTTTCACTGTTTTGGTCCCTTAGGGGCTTTGCAAATGCGACGTTGTCTCCGCAAACCATTCCTGCTAAATTTGAGCTCCAAAAGCCAAATGGCGCTCTTTCCCTTCTAAGCTCTGCCGTTTGTCCAAACAGCCGTTTATGACCACATGCGGGGTATTGTTTTACTCGGGAGAAATTGCTTTACAAAAGTAGTGGTGCATTTTCTCCTTTTAGTCCTTGTGGAAATTAGAAAAAAATTAGCTAAACCTACATTTTCTTTGAAAGAATGTAGATTTTCATTTTCACAGCCTACTTCCAATAATTTCTGCAAAAAACCTGCGGGGTCAAAATGCTCACTATACCCCTAGATAATTTCCTCAAGGGGTATAGTTTCCAAAATGGGGTCACTTTTGGGGGATTTCCACTGTTTTGGTGCCGCAAGAGCCTTTCAAACCCGACATGGAGCCTAAAATATTTTCTAATAAAAAGGAGGCCCCAAAATCCCCTAGGTGTTCCTTTGTTTCTGAGGCCTGTACTTCAGTCAATAAGTGCAATAGGGCCACATGTGGGGTATTTCTAAAAACTGCAGAATCTGGGCAATAGATATTGAGTTGCGTTTCTTGGGTAAAACTTTCTGTGTTACAAAAAAATTGTTGAAAAATGAATTTCTGCAAAAAAAAAAAGAAATTTTAACATTTCACATCTACTTTGCCTTAATTCCTGTGAAACATCTAAAGGGTTAAGAAACGTTCTAAATGCTGTTTTGAATACTTTGAGGGGTGAAGTTTTTAAAATGGGGTGACTTATCGAGGGTTTCTTTTATTTAAGGCCCTAAAATCCACTTCACAACTGAACTGGCCCCTGTAAAAATAGCCTTTTGACATTTTCTTGAAAATGTGAGAAATCGCTGCTAAAGTTCTAAGCCTTGTGATTTCATAGAAAAATAAAAGGATGTTCAAAAAACGATGCCAATCTAAAGTAGACATATGGGTGATGTTAATTAGCAACAATTTTGTGGGGTATAACTATCTGTCTTACAAGCAGATACATATAAATTTAGAAAAATGCTATTTTTTGCAATTTTTCGCTAAATTTTGGTGTTTTTCACAATTAAATACTTAATATATCGAGCAAATTTTGCCAGTAACATAAAGTCCAATGTGTCACGAGAAAACAGTCTCAGAATCGCTTGGATAGGTAATAGTGAAACATGTCAGATTTGAAAAAATTGGCTGTGTCCTGAAGGCCAAAACAGGCTGTGTCTTGAAGGGGTTAAGAATAAATAAATGGGGGGTGGCATCACTTCATCATGATCTACAGGGATTGGCCAGTGATCACATAGTAGGGGGCTATAGAGCTCCCTATAAAATAGTAATGCCCTTCGTCCTCTTCCTCTTTGGACCCTGCAGCTTGGCGTCTTTCCCCCACTCCCTCTCTTGATTTGACTCCTTAATGACACAATCAATTTTTGTTTTTTCATATTCGTTTATTACTCCCCGCCTTCCAAAAGCCATCACTTTTTTTTTGTTTTCGTCGGCATAACCGTATGAGAGCTTGTTTTTTATGGGACAAGTTGTCATTTTTTATGGTACCATTTAATGTATCTGATAATGTACTGGGAAACTGAAAATAAATTATTTGTGGGGTGGAATGAGCAAAAAAAAGCTAATGCGCCATTTTCAGGGGGATTTTGTTTGTAATAACTACATGTTCACTTTATTCTACTGATTAATACGATTACGGCGATACCGAATGTATATTTTTTAATGTTTTACCACTTTGTAAAACTATTTGTTAAAAAAATTTGTTTTGCGACTCCAAAATCTGAGAGACGTAATTTTTTTTTATGTTTCCTTAGATTGAGCGATGTGAGGGCTACGATTTTGCTAGGCGAGCTTTTATTTTTACCATTTTGGGGTACATGCGACTTTTTGATCAGTTTTTATTCCATTTTTTTGGGGAGCTAACGTGACCAAAAAACAGCAATTTGGGTGTTTTACATTTTTTTTTTTCTTACAGTGTTCAGCGAGTGGGTTAGATAACATCAGATTGTAATAGTTCGGACTTGCAAACGCGGCGATATCAGTTATGCTAACTTATTTTGTTTAACATTACTTTAGGGAAGAAATGGGAAGAGGGAATTTTTTAGAAATAGAAAAATATATATTTTTTTGGGATATTTATTTCACTTTTTTTAAATTCTGTTTAGTAGTCCCCCTAGTGGACTTAAACCAGTGATCATTGGATCGCTCACACGATCTACTGCAATAGTAACGTATTGCAGTTTATCGTGATTCTTACAGCCACCTATGAAGCCCTGCCGGAGAACAAAGATGGCAGACCCTTCATTAGGCCCCCAGGCTGCCATTATCACCAGCCGCATCCCGCTATAGCATCGTGGGGGGACAATGGCACATCGGAGGGGGTCGTCCCTCTCATTCTAATGCGTTAGATGCTGTTGTCGTGATTGACTTTGGCATCTAAGGGGTTAAACAGGCAGACTCAAAGTGATATTTGATTCTGTCCATTGCAGTGCGGTGTTGGCTATATTACACAACCATTACCCGCTAAGTATGGAGTGACCCCAGCCCGTGATCTCGCTCCATACTTCCCTTCAACGACTGCCATGTACATGTATGTGACATCTTGTTAAGGAGTTAAATGTCATTTTGTTGATAATTGATTCAGAGTTTTTATGTTCATCCTGTTTTGATCATTTTCTTCTGTTCCAGACGTCACAGCGGCGGTTCTAGGAGGATCTTGTCTCTACCGTTCGTGAAATCACCCGGAAACAACTGGAGCATGCCCATCGCGCCTGCAATGTTCTGGCACCCAGGGTGACCTGTTTATCTTGTAATGTGTTTATCCAACCAGCGGACATAATAATAAAAGCTGTGGCCGACCCCCACTTTACCCCACATCTTGGTCTAAGTCCCAGTTATTTCATATAAATGTTAGAGGTTGTGTTATATGGGGGTGATGCCTTCATTGGTCCTGTCAGTCTTGTTTTACCAAATGTAATCCCCTGTGATACAATGCTGTCACCCAAAACAACATGGAAAAATCAATGGAGGGGGGTAAATAGTTTTTATTAGCACAGTATAAGGCCTGATTTACACGAGCGTGTGCGTTTTGCTCGCGCAAAAAACGCTGCGTTTTGCGCGCGCAAAAGGCACTTGACAGCTCCGTGTGTCATCCGTGTATGATGCGCGGCTGCGTGATTTTCGCGCAGCCGCCATCATAGAGATGAGGCTAGTCGACGCCCGTCACTGTCCAAGGTGCTGAAAGAGCTAACTGATCGGCAGTAACTCTTTCAGCACCCGCGACAGTGAGTTCCGATCACAATATACACCAACCTGTGAATCAAAAAAAGACGTTCATACTTACCATGAACTTCCTGCTTCCTCCAGTCCGGTCTCCCGGCCGTTGCCTTGGTGACGCGTCCCTCTCTTGTCATCCGGCCCCACCTCCCAGGATGACGCGGCAGTCCATGAGACCGCTGCAGCCTGTGATTGGCTGCAGCCTGTGCTTGGCCTGTGATTGGCTGCAGCTGTCACTTGGTCTGAATTGTCATCCCGGGAGGTCGTTCTGGAGGAAGAAGCCGGGAGTTGTCGGTAAGTCAGAACCTCTTGTTTTTTTTACACGCATATGTATATTGTGATCGGAAGTCACTGTCCATGGTGCTGAACCAGTTTAACTCTTTCAGCACCGTGGACAGTGACTGTCTCCTGCCGTCGCGTACCCGAACATTTTTTGCCGGGTTCGGTCAAAACGATTTCGGCCGACCCCGGTGAAGTTCGGTGCGCTCATCTCTAATTTGACACTCCGTTTGGATGTTTGTAAACAGAAAAGCACGTGGTGCTTTTATGTTTACATTCATCCTTTTGACAGCTCTTGCGCGAATCACGCAGTTCGCACGGAAGTGCTTCCGTGCGGCATGCGTGGTTTTCACGCACCCATTGACTTCAATGGGTGCGTGATGCGCGAAAAACGCACGATTATAGAACATGTCGTGAGTTTTACGCAACGCACTCACGCTGCGCAAAATTCACGCATCGTCTACACTGCCCCATAGACTAATATAGGTGCGTACGACACGCGTGAAAAGCACGCGCGTCGCACGCGCGTATATTACGCTCGTGTAAATGAGGCCTAACAGATGACCTTACATTGACCTCTGTGAAAAAAGACGCTAAAATGTCACTACATCAATGACTTATGTTCTGGGGTCTGCGAAGCGCATAGCAGAAATAAGTTCATAGATACTAAACCATGGCAGCTCCAGAGCAGAACTGACCTTACTGTGACATCACGATGACATCACTGAGCTATGATGTCACAGAGAGCTGAGAAGTTGGGAATTCCCCTGACAGCAGCAGAACTGACCTTACTGTGACATCATGATGACATCACTTAACTATGATGTCACAGAGAGATGATGGGAGGTTATAAATATTCCCCTGACAGCAGCCCGGTCTTTCTTTCTGTGAATTGACACAGAGTGTGATTTGCTAATTTATTGGCGACTTTTCACTATTATGGAAATCAACGGATTGGGATTCTTCCCCATCTTCTTGGCCTTTTGGTGTGTGGCCTGGCTCTCTGGAGGCTACACCCTGACTGTGATCAAGGACCATGCCCCCCCACTGATGTACATCAGGTAAGATGGAGAATTACACGACTCTTATTTTATAGTTTGGGAATGTATAAGGTAATTACTTAAATATGGAGGAAATATCTAAGTAAGAAAATGGCTTCCATTACGCAGAGGGGCTGCAAGAGGACAGAGAAACGCATTCCCTCATCCCTATAGATTATTATCAGACTGATGATTATTAAGATTAAACAATTATGAAAAATTTTCGATATTATTTAACATTGACTTTTTCTTTTTCGTTTCACAGTGAAACGGGAAATTTCTTTCCCGAAAATATCCTGTTTAGAATAGGATTCGTAGGAATGGCCATTGCCTGTAAGTAAATATCACAGAAGTGATTATAATATGTTCTTACTTCTGGGGGATGGCGGGTTATTATAAAATGTCTTATATCTGATTATATTACTCTGGGGTCAAACCTACATTTATTTTTATAAAAATGTGATTACTACGTCAGTGAGAGATGCAGGCCGGTTGCTAGGGACACATTGCTGGACAAGACTGTGGTTGTTAGGTAGTGTTTCCCTAGCAACCAGACTGTCAGACATGACTCAGACTTGGCATCAGTCCCGCCCTGCCCCCATCTCAGCCTGCAGCAGTAATCAGATTATTCTAAATAATAAATAAAATTTTGTTAATCTCAATTGATAATAATAGTCCGGATCAGACGATGCAAATAAATGTTCCCGTCCATTATTGTAGGTTTCTTGTTGGGTTTAGCGCTTGGTCCGCGCTTCATAGATGTTATTAGCTTGTTTTACACGTGGTACAGGATTTATTTGGCTCATTTTCTCTTTTTCAGCTCTGGGTCTGACGTTTCTACATTACAAGTTCATCATGCTCCATGCTGAAGCCTTTGGGCCTCGTCAGACCTTGGTTCAAAAGATCCTCCTGGCAATTGGATGGTCATCATGCGTTGGGACGGCCGTGATGGCTATGTTTTCGGTAAGTTAATAAATGTTTTATGTTAATAGGGTTGTCCCATCTGCCCTAAATAGGGACCCGTTGGCAATCAGCTGATCACTGTGTTTCCGGCAGCTGAACCCCTGGTGATCATGATCAGTGGTTATCACTGTGTGGCCACACATTAAAGTGGTAATACATGGCTTATACCAATGAATGGACGACCATGTAATAGATGTGTGTCTGCTCCATCTAACAGAGAGGAGTCCCAAGCAGGAGACCAACCTCTATATCCATTATGTCTCCGGGGTTATTATATCCATTATGTCTCCGGGGTTATTATATCAGAACACGTTATTTAGGATTTATTGGGAAGTTCTGAGGGTAAATTAGTGATTAGTTCCATAAGATTTGCTGTAACCTCTGTCTGCTTGTTTTCTAGACCTACCGTTATCCAATGACTCACCGGATTTGCGCTTTCATTGCATTCGGGTTTGGCAGCCTTTACAACCTTTGGCAGTCCATACTCCTCTACAAAGTGCCCGAAAGCCGAAGAGTCATCAGCCATTTCAGACTGGCGTCCTGCATAATGGCCGTGACCTTACTGGTTTTCTGTATCCTTTTTTAAATAATATTTGAATTGAATCCAACCGTACTTATCTTTAGGTTCACATGTAGGAAACATCAGATCCTGAGGTAATCATTTCCCTTTCTTTTCTGATCTTGACCGTCAGATGGTGACATGCTGGTGTAACACAGCGCCATCTGGTAACATAGTTCAGCTTCTTGCAGGAAGATAATGAATAGAAAGCAGCGGTACTGTCCTTGCTATATATGTATTATATTAACATTTATCTCACATAAATATGTAGTAAATTCTATAAGACACTTAATAAACGTTATTTTCCTATATAATAAATTACCAGTCATTGGAAGTTGGGTATCAGTATACACCCACCTGTGCGCTGGAGATCAATGTGTAAAGGTATGTACAGTATATCTCATACATAATATCAAATTATTGACATGCTGAGCTGCTGGTACAAACCAGTGGACGCAAAATTCCTTTAATCCGGCACTAATGAGATTATCAATAATTCTGGATCATTGGATAGATTTTATTTGCACCCCTAGAAGCCGTTCTATAGGAAAATAATTGGACCTATAATCTTTGTGCTCGCATTCAGCACCATGGTGATCGTGACGCCCGCATTGTAATGGATATGGTGTCACATGACAATGGGTCAGGTCCGTTTTGGCATCGCCGTCAGTCACATGACTCCATGCAATAAACATGAATGCAGCAAAATCTCGGAAAGTTGTTGTTTTGTACAATTTTTATTGTATTCATTTTCATATTTTTTCACAGATCAGTGAAATGACAGCAAAGATCATAGAGTGGTCGACGTTGGTCCTCATGCTGGTGAATGTATTGAGCTACTATCAGAATATGCAGGTCAGTAGACGTCACCTCATTATCACCTCGTATACCGGACCTCGTAATAACATTATTATTCATCTCTACAATCATGGGGTTTATAATGTGGATATGTGTTTCTTTTCTTAGAGTTTATCTATAACAATTACTCGGAAAAGCTTCACCATCTCCAAGAGGGAGAAGAACCAGGACTCTGGAGTATAAAGAGGACCATCGTGGACGGTGACGTGAGACGGTTTCATCTGACCACACACCCCAAACCACAAATACACAAGATCCAGCCCTAATCTTCCATGTCAGACCTGACAACAATAAAAATAAAGGTGAGGTCAATGTGTTGTATGTCCTAAATCACATGTATATAGATGGCAGGTAGAGAATATACAATATCCAATCCAAACACTATTAAAAGGGGATCCCGCCCCATAAATGTGAGTAAATAACCAGTCCACTACCCACCCTCTGCCCCCTTGGACCTTGCCCAGACAATGATGACTACTACCACTTGGTTCAGCTGTTATGGTCACTACTGTCTCCATTATCATCTAATAATGTTTTAGAAATATTAGAAGATTTGTCCATATAGTTACAGGTTTACTTTCTCTTTTTCCAGTTTTATACAATGATGTGGAATGGCGCGCCACAGCCAAGCAGTTATCACATCCCAAACTGCAGAAGATCTGGAGATGGCGACCAAGTGCCAAGACATCCACCATCTCCGACCTATCTCCCATATATCATCTTACATCAGGGAAGACGAACTACAAGAACCGTTTATAAACAGTGGACACTAGAGGTGGAATGGCACGTCACAGCCACGCAGGAACTTCTCTGGGAACATCCTAAACTGATGTACTCCAGAGATGGCGACCAAGTGCCAAGACGTCCATCAGCTCCAACCTTTCTCAAAAAAAAAATCTTACAAACGGGGAGAAAGAACTACAAGAACCGTTTATGACCAGCGGACTCTACAGCGAGGTGGAATGGCACGTCACAGCCGAGCAGGAACATCTCAAACTGCAGAGGCTCCAGAAATACAACCAAGTGCCGAGACATCCACCACCTCCAACCTTCCTCCCAAATATCATCTTACCACAAGGAGAAAGAAGCAGCGGACTGTTTACTATCCTCATGGTCCTTGTTTGTTGGCTTATAAAACGGTTTAGTAAAGTCATTTTCTACCACCTGAAACCTGTTTTTGTCTTCATTACTGTCAATAATAATAATCCTGAGTCTTCCATAGATCTGTCCTCATGAACCTGGAGGAATAAGAACGTCTCAATGTTTTTGTAGCAAAATTATGATTTATGAAAAAAATAAATATATATTTTTTACACTATAAGGCTATGTTCACACGGAGTATTTTGCAGGAGGAATTTCTGCCTCAAAATTCCGTTTGGAAGTTTAAGGCAGATTTTCCTCTCCCTGCACGCCGATTTCCACGGAGTTTTCCGCGGCATTTCTCGCCCGCGGCCATTGAGTGGCGCCGGCATAAAACACCGCGAAATACGCTTTCTCTACCTCCCATTGAAGTCAATGGGAGGTCAGAGGCGGAAGCGCCCAAAGATAGGGCATGTCGCTTCTTTTTCCCTCTAGGCCGTTTTTGCCGAGTTTTGCGACGCGGTTTCCGCGTAAAAAAACTCGGCAAAATACTCCGTGTGAACATAGCCTTAGACGTACATTTTATCAATAAAAAAATCTTGCTACAAAATGTGTACACGTGATAGTCTGGACTCTGGGGAGCCTGGCGGCCCCTTATTAACCCCTCTGATCTGTATGATTGATGCAGGGTGGGGAGGGAGTTCGATCACGATGTGAATATTGCATTCAGCTTCCCGTCAGCGGCAGGAAACACCGCTAGAGCGTGTGGAGGAGGGTAAACCATTAGACTACCAAGGAGGAGGCAATTTACCTATTCCTTACCCAAGACCACCAGGGAATCAAATACTGACCCCTCTATGTAATGTACGGATGTGCAAGTTCCACCAGAGAGATGCTCTTTATAGGTGAGGGCAGTGGCGTAGTTATAGGGGTCACAACGGTCGCCCCTGTTCTTACACAGCGCTGACCGCGCTGGTCTCGAATCCAACAGAATTTGCATCCGCAGGACACACATTCAGTGGGGTTCAATGCTGGAGCCTTTCTCCAGCATTCACTGTGCCGCGATGTAGTGACGTTTTCGCGCCAGTCTGCGCCGAGTCACTCACAGCACAGACCGGAGGGGGAAGGATCCTCCACCCATCGTGGGAACGGGGATAGGTAATTAATTGTTATTATTTTTCTATTAGGTACATACTTATGGGGGCATTATAGAGGGTATGGGAGGGGGGCTCATATGGTAGCTGCTGAGGGGGCATTATACTGAATGAGACAGCTATAGGGGGCATTATACTGTAGGGGGGCATTATACTGTATGGGGCAGCTATGGGGGCATTATACTTTATGTGGCAGCTATGGAGGGCGTTATACTGTATGGGGGTATCATACTGTATGGGGCAGCTATGGAGGGCTTAATACTGTATGGGGGCATTATACTGTATGGGGCAGCTATGGGTTGCATTATACTATACAGGGGCATTATACTTTATGGGGCAACTATGGGGGCATTATACTTTATGGGGCAAATATGGGGGCAATATACTGTATGGGGGCATTATGTTGTATGTGGAGATTTGAGCGGCAATATACTGTGGGGTCAGCTATAGGGGCATTATACTGTACGGGGCAGCTATAGGGGCATTATACTGTATGGGGCAGCTATGGGGGGCATTATACTGTATGGGGGCATTATACTGTGGGGGCAGCTATAGGGACATTACATTGTGGGGGCAGCTATGGGGCATTAAACTGTGGTGGTCAGCTATAGGGGCATTATATTGTGTGGGGGCATTATACGGTGGGGGCAGCTATAGGGGGCATTATAGTGTGGGGGCATTCATGGGGTCTGTCGGGCATAAGCGTGTGCAAGGGTCTGGTGGTGTTGGGGAGGAGTAGGGGTGTCCAAGCTGAATTCTTGCACCAGGGACCATGAGCCTTAGCTACGCCCCTGGGTGAGGTTATTAATGGGTGAGGGTCCTGAAGGGCATCCAGTGCACACTGACTGTTAGGGGAGAAAGGTTTAAATGCGGTTTTAATTTATGGGCAGGTTGTGAAGGGGTTAATAAAGTTTTCTCCTCTTCCATTATCTCTAATTAGCATATGGGTGCAACATATAAAGAAGCTTACCCTTCTATGCTGACTGAGGGTACTGGCCACACTCATGGGCCAATAGAGAGATGTTTTGTACTGGACTTTGCCCACAAGCAAAGGGCTTAAATTGTCTGCTTTATAGTGCGGCTTCCTCTTTTCACTGGGATCCTGGAGGCGAGTTTTGAGGTACCGCTGCCCTGTCCAGAACAGAGTGCCATGGCTGCTGCTGATGGTGATTTAATGACAGCCTTTAGGGCTCGTATCCTAACAGAAGGGGAAGGTTGGCTCAGCCACTTCCTTGATGAGACGGCTTCCCCACCCGCCTCTATTGATTTTCCACACACTTTCTATTACCGCTGCGGTGATGCAGCAGAATGCTCAGGCACCGATCATACCGATGACGACTCCGGTGGTCCCCTTACCATCCCCATCCACTTCAACTGGTACTGGTGAGTTCCCATACACTGGGGCCTGGGGTGCGTGGGGTTAATGACTCTGAGGTATTATCCACCTTAAAAGCTGTCTTAGTGGCCGTCCACATATGTCCGGTGTCAGCTTCAGTTTACCACCCGGTGTGTTGAAGAAAAGCCGGAGGCAAACTGATGCTAGAACGGATGCCATAGCTTTCTATGGGATCTGTTCTGGCACAGGGGATATCAGTTTTGGCGCCGTACGGTGCCAGACCTCCCTGGGAGCTGGATCCCATGGAGGTCCGGCGCCGTATCCTATCTATTTTAATTGTGGTCGGATGAACGCCAGGTGCTGCCGCATCCACCTTTCGGCAGCACCCGGCGGGAAGGTGGTCGTGAGCTAGGAGCGGAATCCTCTGTCATAGTATTGCTGGGGATTCCGCTCCAGGTGGGACCCCTAACGACTACCCTCCCCCCGTCCCGGATTCAGCGGGACAGTTCCGGATTCCGGGCAGTGTGCCCGCTGCTCTGTGCGTCTGGGGGAATGTCTAGCTGTCAACTGTGATCAGGTCCCTGATTGAGAATTAGTTCAGAGTGGAGGAGCAGAGGGAGCTCCTCCGCTCGCCGAGAATTCCCCTGGGCACAACGCTACTTTAACTCTTTCATGCCAACAATCTGTATAGCCACGTCCTTTTCGTACATACCCTGTGCAGCCAGGGCGTGAATATACAGATCACTGTTCCAGCCGGCATAGCGCTGTGAAAAGCGCTGGGACGCCGGCTGTGTCAGTGTCTGCGGCTCTGTACAGCGCCGACGTGAATTTACAGTGGGTGTTAAAAGCGCGATCCGGGTGTCTCAGAGTAGTGCTGACACCCGGATCGCGCTGTTATCCCCTGCCTCTGGTCCCGGAGACATGACCGGAACCTGATTGGTTCAGGTCCCGATCATGTGATCGCAGGGAAAATTTGTTGTAGCAACAAACTGGAAAGTTTGTTGCTACAACAAACTTTCCCGAGGACCGATTGCGGGTGCTGCCGTCAGTTGCATGGCAAAACCGGAGGCCATACAACAGCCTCCTGTCTGCCATTCTACGGACCAGCTGATCCTCATAGGCTTCCTGTCAGTGTGACTGTCAGCGTTGCACTGACAGTTTATAATACGTTACACTACCTATGTAGTGTAATGTATTATAGCAGCCATCAGTGCTGCAGGTCTTCAAGTAAAAAAAAAAAAAAGTAATAAAAATGTTTTATACAAATGTAAAAACAAGTTATAAGCTACAAAAAATGCTTTTTTTTCCTATAATAAGTCTCTTATTATAGGAAAAAAATAAACCATTAAAACAGTACACATATTTGGTATCACCGCGTTCGTAACGCCCCCAACTATAAAACAATGATATTATTTTTCCCGCACGGTGAACACCGCAAAAAATAATTAAAAAACAATACTAGCATCACTTATTTTGTCAATCACCCCTCCCAAAATATAGATTAAAAAGTGATCAAAAATTTGCATGCACCCCAAAATAATACCAATAAAAACTACAACCCGTCCCGCAAAAAACAAGCCCTTACACAGCTTTTTTTGACTGAAAAATAAAATAAATTACGGCTCTCAGAATATGGTGACACAAAAAATAAATAATTTTATAGAAAAGTGATTTTATTGCGCAAACGCCACAAAACATAGAAAAAACTATATCGCCGTAATCGTACCGACATGCAGAATAAAGTAAAATGTCATTTATAGCGCACAGTGATTACTGTAAAAAAAAGGACAAAAACATTGTCAAAATGTATGTTTTTTTTTGTCACTTTGCTTGCCAAAAAAATCAAATAAAAAGTGATCAAAAAATCACATGTACCCTAAAATGGTACCAATAAAAACTACAGATTGTAACGTAACAAATAAGCCCTCACACGGCTCCGGTGGAAAAAAAAAACAAACAAGTTCTGGCGCTCAGAATATAGCGACAGAAATTGTGCAGTGTCCAAAAGCGGATAAGATTGGGCACCATTTATCAATGCGACATCGGCCACAAATGTATGAGTTTTTTATTTACCCCCTTATTATGCCCTGATGTACTCTGCCCAGCTTACATATACCCCCACATTATAAACTGAAATACCAGCAAAACCCCAAACAGAACTATTACCAAGCAAAATCTGCGCTCCAAAAGCCAAATCCCTTTCTGAGCTCTGCCATGGGTCCAAACAGCAGTGTATTACCACATATGGGGTATTGCCGTAATCGGGAGAAATAGCTTGACAAGTTTTGGGGTGCTTTTTATTCTTTATTCCTTGTAAAAATTACATTATATTTTTTCAGAAAAAAAGTAGATTTTAATTTTCACAGACATATTCCAATAAATATAGCAAAAGACCTGTCTGGTCAAGATGCTAACTATACCCCTAGATAAATTCCTTGAGGTGTGTAGTTTCCCAAACCACTTTTGGGGAGATTCCACTGTTTTGGCACCACAAGACCTCTTCAAACCTGACATGGTGCCTAAAATATATTCTAAAAAAAGGAGGCCCCAAAATCCACTGGGTGCTCCTTTGCTTCTGAGGCCGGTGCTTCCGTCCATTATCATACTAGAGCCACATGTGGGATATTTCTAAAAACTGCAGAATCTGGACAATAAATATTGAGTTGCATTTCTCGGGTAAAACCTTCTGTGTTACAGAAAAAAATGTATTACAAATTAATTTCGCCCAAAAAAATTAAATTTGTAAATTTCACCTCTACTTTGCTTTAATTCCTGTGAAACACCTAAAGGGTTAATAAACTTTCTGAATGCTGTTTTGAATACTTTTAGGGGTGCAGTTTTTAAAATGTGGTGATTTATGGGGTCTATCTAGTACATAAGGCCCTCAAAGCCACTTCAGAACTGAACTGGTCCTTGACAAAATATCCTTTTGAAATTTTCTTGAAAATGTAAGAAATTGCTGCTAAAGTTCTAAGCCTTGTAACGTCCTAGAAAAATAAAATAATGTTCAAAAAACAATGCAAATATAAAGTAGACATATGGGGATGTCAATTACCAACAATTTTATGTGATATTACTATCTATTTTACAATGTAGATTACATTTAAAATTAGAAAAAGGATAATTTTTGCAAATTTTCTTTACATTTTGGCGTTTTTCACAAATAAGCTACGAATTTATTGACCAAATTTTTCCACTAACATAAAGTACAATATATCACGAGAAAACAATCTCTGAATCGCTTGGATAGGCAAAAGCATTCCAGAGTTATTACCACATAAAATGACACATGTCAGATTTGAAAAAATGGGGCTGGTCATTGAGGCATCGAGGACCCTTGGTCCTGAAAGGGTTAAGTGCTGTGCTCGGGGGAGCCCTTGACATCATTGTCCATATATGGACAGTGATGTCAGTGGCTACTGATTGAGCGGAATCCCCGTTGCCGATGATCTGGCCGGGGATTCCGCTCCTAGGGGAATCCCCTGAGGTTACTGTCTATATATGGACATTGATGTCAGGGGCTCCTCCTGGAGTGGAATCCCCGGCCAGAGTCGGCAAAGGGGATTCCGCTCAAGGAGTAGCCGTCAGCGATGCTTTGGCCGGGGATTCCATTTAGGGAGTAACTCCTGACATCACTGTCCATATATGGACAGTGGCGTCAGGGGGTCCTCCGAGAGGGAATCCCCAGCCACAGCGTTGGCGATGCTCTGGCCGGGGATTCCTCTGCTGGAGGGAGCTTCAGTGGTGCTATCTACAGGGGAAGGGGGATAGCACTATATACAGTGGGGGTGGCGCTATCTACAGGGGGACGCTATGTTGCACAATCTACATGGGGCGCTATGTGGCACAATCTACATGGGGCGCTGTGTGGCGCCATCTACAGGGGGCTGTGTGACATCATATACAGGGGGTACTGTGGCATTGTATATAATGACACAGTACCCCCTGTATATATTGGCGCAGTACCCCCTGTATATAGAGGGCATTGCGGCATTATCTACAGGTGCATGTGGGGCACTATATACAGGGGCATGTGGGGCACTATATAAAGGGGGGTGTGGCACTATATTAAGTCACTGTGGCATTATCTACAGGGGTGTGTGGAACTATATACAGAGGGCACTGTGGGTAGCTGTAAAGGCGCCAAAAACAATCTACTCCTTGAAGATATAGTGAGTGTTTGGCGTCTTTTCAGGCTCCCATGGCTGCTTCGTAGATCTGATCTGAGGTCAGTGGACGGCAGTTGCCTTCTGGGCTCTCTTTTGGCGCCGCCCTTAGCGCTGCACTGAACATGACACACGTGATATTACAATGTGTGTGTCAGACTTCAGTGTAGCGCCAAGGCCTGAGCAGAGAAGGAGAGCCCTGACATGGAACACAAGAAGTATCTAATCTATCATGTATCTAATCTATCACAAACTATGGCACATTTTCAGACCCTGGACCACCTTTTTGGTGAACCATTGTGGTAAAAACGGATGTTAAATACTGATGGTAAGAAACTGATGACAACTGACGACAACTGACGCTTTTGTAGTAAAAATTGTGAAAAAGCCTGATGGCGACTCATACGTTTTTGCATCAGTTTTTGCAGCAGTTGTAATCACTTGAGAGACAAAAAAAACTGATGCTGATGCAACTGATACATGTGAACGCAGCCTTAGAGAAGCTCTGCACCCCTAACGCAGTCTCTGCTAGTAAAGCGGCTCCGCTGGTAATGGCAGGGTACATATGCTGGAATATTACAACATCTGCAGCTGAATGCTGGAGGAACTATCTCTCACTGACAGTAGATGGCGCTGTGGTAACTATTAGTTGTTATCCCTGTGCAGCTCCTCTGGTGATGATGTGTTATCTCTGGTATTCTCCATCTTGATGTTGTTCCTGATGTCGGTTGCTGTCTGTCCCAGTCTTATTCTCCCACAATGTCTGACTATCCAGAGAGGACGTGTGGGGGCCATTACTACAGGGACCAGAGATCAATTATCAGGACTGGGACCAGATAAATAGACAGGGACCACCATAAAGTTATTATACTGTATACCCCTAGATTGCCCACTGCCCAAGATCCTGGTTAGGTAGCAATGACACCTCTCATTTAGAATTTGGTAGGTAGGTAGGGTATCCCCACTTTTAAATACAGCAGGGTCACTGGTGGACGCTCCGCTCCTATTGTTCAGTTGAAATATAAAAAAAAACAACTACGGTCATCAGACCTGTCATCGCCTGTCATCAGACCCGTCATCGCCTGTCATCAGACCTGTCATTGCCTGTCATCAGATCTCTCATCGCCTGTCATCATCTGTCATCAGACCTGTCATCGCCTGTCATCAGACCTGTCATCCCTGTCATCAGACCTGTCATCGCCTGTCATCATCTGTCATCAGACCTGTCATCGCCTGCCATCTGACCTGTCATCAGACCTGTCATCGCCTGTCATCATCTGTCATCAGACCTGTCATCGCCTGTCATCAGACCCGTCATCAGACCTGTCATCAGACTTGTCATCGACTGTCATCTGACCTGTCATCATCTGTCATCAGACCTGTCATCGCCTGTCATCAGACCTGTCATGAGACCTGTCATCAGACCTGTCATCAGACTGTCATCAGACCTGTCATCGCCTGTCATCAGACCTGTCATCGCCTGTCAGAAACTGACTCTGAACCCCCCGTCAGCGCGGATGAGTCGCAGGCCCTGCTATGCCCGGATTATCACGGGTAGCTGCAGATAATTATAGCCCCAAATGCCTGATTTTACAGCCTCCTCAGGTATCAATTTGATGCCACAGGTTCGAGGCCATTGATTCGAGCAACGTATCCACATCAGACATGACAGCGCTGCAAAAGCTGCACGACAGCTCCAGTCTGAACAGCAGCTTATTTCTGCTGAGAAAACGGTATAAAATGAGACCCAACATAGAGAAAGATATAAATGCAGCGCTGGAGGCGGCACAACATGAAAAGAAGGTTACATTATAGGTATCGCCGCGTTCACAACGGCCTGAACTATGAAAATATCGCATTATTTACCGCACGGTGAACACCGTAAAAAAATAAATAAAAAACAATGACAGCATTTTATTTTTTTGTCGTCTTGTCTCAAAAAAAATGTAATAAAAAGTGATGAATAAGTCGCGAGTAACGCAGAATTGCACCAATAGAAACGACAGTTCGTCACGCATAAAACAAGTCCTCCCGCAGCGATATCAACCGGAAAATAAAAAAGTTACGGCTGTCAGAAAATGGCGACACCAAAACAGGATTTTTATTGTGGGAAAATAGTGAAACGTAAAAAAACGATATCAATTTGGTGTCGCTGTAATCGTATCGCCCCGCAGAATAAAGGTCACATGTTGTTTATACCGCACGGTGAACGCTGTAAAAAAGAAGAAACAAAACCGCGCTAGAATTGCTGTTTTTTGGTTTCCTCATCTCCCAAACAATATAATAAATAGCGATAAAAAAAGCGCATTTACCCCAAAATGGAACCAATAAAAATGACAGCTCGTTCCCCAACAACCGATCCTTCGCACAGCGCCGTCACCGGAAAATAGCACGTTATGACTCTCAGAACGCAATCACGCTGAATGACGGCCCAGACTCATATTTTAGGTCCAGTCGTTTTTCACTAAATACCCCACATCATCATTTACTGGACCCCACAGGTGACCCCGTAGATGCAGCGGAGATGAGGAAACTTTAGGGCCTTGTGCGGCTTATAGGACTAATGAAGAAGTCACATATAAGGCGATACTGGAGCGCAGATATTCTGTATAATCCCCAATAATCCCGGCCTGTGCATGAAGCGACCCCACCAATCCATGGATATTCACCCCATTATTACATCATCCTATTATACCCTGATGTACTCCACCCAGCTTACATATACCCTGATGTACTCCGCCCAGCTTACATATACCCTGATGTACTCCGCACAGCTTACATATACCCTGATGTACTCCGCCCAGTTTACATATACCCTGATGTACTCCACCCAGCTTACATATACCCTGATGTACTCCACCCAGCTTACATATACCCTGATGTACTCCACCCAGTTTACATATACCCTGATGTACTCCACCCAGCTTACATATACCCTGATGTACTCCGCACAGTTTACATATACCCTGATGTACTCCACCCAGCTTACATATACCCTGATGTACTCCACCCAGTTTACATATACCCTGATGTGCTCCACCCAGCTTACATATACCCTGATGTACTCCACCCAGCTTACATATACCCTGATGTACTCCACCCAGCTTACATATACCCTGATGTACTCCACCCAGCTTACATATACCCTGATGTACTCCACCTTGCTTACATATACCCTGATGTACTCCGCCCAGAATACATATACCCTGATGTTCTCCGCACATATTACATATACCCTGATGTACTCCGCACAGCTTACATATACCCTGATGTACTCCGCCCAGCTTACATATACCCTGATGTACTCCACCCAGCTTACATATACCCTGATGTACTCCACCCAGCTTACATATACCCTGATGTTCTCCACCAAGCTTACATATACCCTGATGTACTCCGCACAGATTACATATATCCTGATGTACTCCGCACAGCTTACATATATCCTGATGTACTCCGCCCAGCTTACATATACCCTGATGTACTCCGCCCAACTTACATATACCCTGATGTACTCCGCCCAGAATACATATACCCTGATGTACTCCACCCAGCTTACATATACCCTGATGTACTCCACACAGATTATATATACCCTGATGTACTGCCCAGCTTACATATACCCTGATGTACTGCCCAGCTTACATATACCCTGATGTACTCCGCCAAGCTTACATATACCCTGATGTACTCCACCCATCTTACATATGCACTGATGTACTCCGCCCAGTTTACATATACCCTGATGTACTCCGCACAGCTTACATATACCCTGATGTACTCCTCACAGCTTACATACACCCTGATGTACTCCGCACATATTACATATACCCTGATGTACTCCTCACAGTTTACATATATCCTGATGTACTCCGCCCAGATTACATATACCCTGATGTACTCCGCACAGCTTACATATACCCTGATGTACTCCTCACAGCTTACATATACCCTGATGTACTCCGCACAGCTTACATATACCCTGATGTACTCCACCCAGTTTACATATACCCTGATGTACACCGCCCAGCTTACATATACCCTGATGTACTCCGCACAGCTTACATATACCCTGATGTCTCCTCACAGATTACATATACCCTGATGTACTCCTCACAGCTTACATATACCCTGATGTGCTCCACCCAGCTTACATATACCCTGATGTACTCCACCCAGCTTACATATACCCTGATGTACTCCACCCAGCTTACATATACCCTGATGTACTCCACCCAGCTTACATATACCCTGATGTACTCCACCTTGCTTACATATACCCTGATGTACTCCGCCCAGAATACATATACCCTGATGTTCTCCGCACATATTACATATACCCTGATGTACTCCGCACAGCTTACATATACCCTGATGTACTCCGCCCAGCTTACATATACCCTGATGTACTCCACCCAGCTTACATATACCCTGATGTACTCCACCCAGCTTACATATACCCTGATGTACTCCACCAAGCTTACATATACCCTGATGTACTCCGCACAGATTACATATATCCTGATGTACTCCGCACAGCTTACATATATCCTGATGTACTCCGCCCAGCTTACATATACCCTGATGTACTCCGCCCAACTTACATATACCCTGATGTACTCCGCCCAGAATACATATACCCTGATGTACTCCACCCAGCTTACATATACCCTGATGTACTCCACCCAGCTTATATATACCCTGATGTACTGCCCAGCTTACATATACCCTGATGTACTGCCCAGCTTACATATACCCTGATGTACTCCGCCAAGCTTACATATACCCTGATGTACTCCACCCATCTTACATATGCACTGATGTACTCCGCCCAGTTTACATATACCCTGATGTACTCCGCACAGCTTACATATACCCTGATGTACTCCTCACAGCTTACATACACCCTGATGTACTCCGCACATATTACATATACCCTGATGTACTCCTCACAGTTTACATATATCCTGATGTACTCCGCCCAGATTACATATACCCTGATGTACTCCGCACAGCTTACATATACCCTGATGTACTCCTCACAGCTTACATATACCCTGATGTACTCCGCACAGCTTACATATACCCTGATGTACTCCACCCAGTTTACATATACCCTGATGTACACCGCCCAGTTTACATATACCCTGATGTACTCCGCACAGCTTACATATACCCTGATGTCTCCTCACAGATTACATATACCCTGATGTACTCCTCACAGCTTACATATACCCTGATGTACTCCGCACAGATTACATATACCCTGATGTACTCCACCCAGCTTATATATACCCTGATGTACTCCGCACAGCTTACATATACCCTGATGTACTCCGCCCAGCTTACATATACCCTGATGTACTCCTCACAGCTTACATATACCCTGATGTACTCCGCCCAGCTTACATATACCCTGATGTACTCCGCACAGCTTACATATACCCTGATGTACTCCACCTTGCTTACATATACCCTGATGTACTCCGCCCAGAATACATATACCCTGATGTTCTCCGCACATATTACATATACCCTGATGTACTCCGCACAGCTTACATATACCCTGATGTACTCCGCCCAGCTTACATATACCCTGATGTACTCCACCCAGCTTACATATACCCTGATGTACTCCACCCAGCTTACATATACCCTGATGTACTCCACCAAGCTTACATATACCCTGATGTACTCCGCACAGATTACATATATCCTGATGTACTCCGCACAGCTTACATATATCCTGATGTACTCCGCCCAGCTTACATATACCCTGATGTACTCCGCCCAACTTACATATACCCTGATGTACTCCGCCCAGAATACATATACCCTGATGTACTCCACCCAGCTTACATATACCCTGATGTACTCCACCCAGCTTATATATACCCTGATGTACTGCCCAGCTTACATATACCCTGATGTACTGCCCAGCTTACATATACCCTGATGTACTCCGCCAAGTTTACATATACCCTGATGTACTCCACCCATCTTACATATGCACTGATGTACTCCGCCCAGTTTACATATACCCTGATGTACTCCGCACAGCTTACATATACCCTGATGTACTCCTCACAGCTTACATACACCCTGATGTACTCCGCACATATTACATATACCCTGATGTACTCCTCACAGTTTACATATATCCTGATGTACTCCGCCCAGATTACATATACCCTGATGTACTCCGCACAGCTTACATATACCCTGATGTACTCCACACAGCTTACATATACCCTGATGTACTCCACCCAGTTTACATATACCCTGATGTACACCGGCCAGCTTACATATACCCTGATGTACTCCGCACAGCTTACATATACCCTGATGTCTCCTCACAGATTACATATACCCTGATGTACTCCTCACAGCTTACATATACCCTGATGTACTCCGCACAGATTACATATACCCTGATGTACTCCACCCAGCTTACATATACCCTGATGTACTCCGCACAGCTTACATATACCCTGATGTACTCCGCCCAGCTTACATATACCCTGATGTACTCCTCACAGCTTACATATACCCTGATGTACTCCGCCCAGCTTACATATACCCTGATGTACTCCGCACAGCTTACATATACCCTGATGTACTCCGCACAGCTTACATATACCCTGATGTACTCCTCACAGCTTATATATACCCTGATGTACTCCGCACAGCTTACATATACCCTGATGTACTCCGCCCAGTTTACATATACCCTGATGTACTCCGCCCAGCTTACATATACCCTGATGTACTCCGCACAGCTTACATATACCCTGATGTCTCCTCACAGCTTACATACACCCTGATGTACTCCGTCCAGCTTACATATACCCTGATGTACTCCGCACAGCTTACATATACCCTGATGTACTCCACCCAGCTTACATATACCCTAATGTGCTCCTCACATATTACATATACCCTGATGTACTCCGCCCAGATTACATATACCCTGATGTACTCCGCCCAGATTACATATACCCTGATGTCTCCTCAGATTACATATACCCTGATGTACTCCGCACAGCTTACATATTTCCTGATGTACTCCTCACAGATTACATATACCCTGATGTACTCCACCCAGCTTACATATACCCTGATGTACTCCGCCCAGCTTACATATGTCAATGCCTATACCAGACTGTGAAGACTACTAGTAAATCCAAAAAATGAGCGACACATAGCACAAATTATGTACCATGACAGTATAAAACAAACTTTATTGAAATGCAAATAACACATTGGCCATGAAGAGATAAAAACAGTATTGCACACAATTTAAAAAGGAGAGTGTGGAGGAACTGCGTAAATAATCCAAGTTATAAACTAACACAATATAAACATCCTGTGATGTGGTAAAGTGCAGAGGTCTACATCCAAAGAGGATGTGTAATGAGTCAATTTGTTAAACTGCTGAAGAGGCTATAGATATACTATGCACCTAACCAAAGAGCACAACATTGTGCATACGTGTGAAAATACACGGCTACGACTGCACAGTTGCACCCAAAAATTGCCCTACTTCATAAGTTAAGAAGACTGCACAAACCCGTGGATTGCATGATGGATCTCACACAAGATAACTCCACACTGACCGCCCCCGACGCGCGTTTCGCCGTCAGCTTTCTCAAGGGGTATTGGCTGATGGGATAATGGTCACTTTAACCCCTTCCCTCTTTGGCCGCTTTTGACCTTCCTGACAGAGCCTCATTTTTCAAATCTGACATGTTTCACTTTATATGGTAATAACTCCGGAATGCTTTTACCTATCCAAGTGATTCTGAGATTGTTTTCTCGTGACAAATTGGTCTTTATGTTACTGGCAAAATTTGCCCGATACATTCAGTATTTAATTGTGAAAAACACCAAAATTTAGCGAAAAATTGCAAAAATTTGCATTTTTCTCAATTTAAATGTATCTGCTTGTAAGACAGGCAGTTATACCACACAAAAATGTTGCTAACTAACATCCCCCATATGTCTACTTTAGATTGGCATCGTTTTTTGAACATCATTTTATTTTTCTAGGACGTTACAAGGCTTAGAACTTTAGCAGCAATTTCTCACATTTTCAAGAAAATTTCAAAATGCTATTTTTACAGGGGCCAGTTCAGTTGTGAAGTGGCTTTGAGGTCCTTAGATATTAGAAACCCCCAATAAGTCACCCCATTTTAAAAACTGCACCCCTCAAAGTATTCAAAACAGCATTTAGAAAGTTTTTTAACCCTTTAGACATTGCACAGGAATTAAGGCAAAGTAGAGGTGAAATTTACAAAGTTCATTATTTTTTTCCAGAAATTCATTTTGAATCCATTTTTTTTGTACCACAGAAATGCAACTCAATATTTATTGCCCAGGTTCTGCAGTTTTAGGAAATATCCCACATGTGGCTCTAGTGTGCTACTGGACTGAAGCACCGGCCTCAGAAGCAAAGGAGCACCTGGTGGATTTTGGGTCTCCTTTTTATTAGAATATATTTTAGGTACCATAACGAGAAGAAAAAAGCCACGGCGCCACTTGGTACGGATCAAAGAAGTTGATGTGAGGATAGGAGGAAATATAAATGCTCACCGTGTGGGTTAGAAGAGTTGAGCGCTGGGGTCCACGGGGTAGCTGCTGCCAGATCCGGGCCGGTCGCCTAGGAGACCGCTTGGGTACGAGAGATGCAGATAAAACAAGGATCTATAATGGCGCTGCTGGTTAATGTGGACAAGGTAAGACTCCTGAAGTCAAGTATAAAGTTTTGTAAAAAACTGTTTAATCGCAACGCGTTTCAGCACCGAACTGGCGCTTTCATCAGGCATAGGTTTACAGAAAAAAGAGACAGGTTTATATAGCGCCAGTTCAGACTGGATAATTGCACAAAAAAAACGCGAAAACACAACAGCAGGTCAAAGTTAAAAAATGTACGATCTAATAAAACATATCATAATATGAGTACATGGGGGACAGGTAAAAGTATAAATAATAAAAGGCTGTGTGTTCTGTCAAAGAATGCTTTTGGAGAGTATTGAGTTAAAAACATGTACAACGTAAATATTAATAATATCGTTTTATTTACAGAAACAATGAATGGTGACATCGGGAAACGGGGGTGTGTGGACATTAATAGGCTAAGGGTTTGTGTGTGATGTTTTCAGGAAGTAATACTATATGTTATGTTTACGCGTTGCCACGGGAACCAGAGGAGTTACGGAAGCCGACGCGCTCCAAAAGGAAATGGAACGCAAGTTGAAACGCATTACGCGAAGGAAGGATGAGATGCTAAGATAGGACCGGAGGAGACTGCCGAGCCGAGACGGAATATGAGAATCGGACAGGGGGTGAGTAAAAGATAATTGACAGATATAGATGAGCTCCAGAAACTTAGGTTAGTAAGTGGGTCTATTACTAGTGGGTATTTGTTAGAAAGGAACGTACATCCATAATAGCGGGTGAGGATAGCAGCGGTCATATGTCCACAACTGAAATGGTATGTTTGACATCATGTGTTTTACTTAGCAGGAGAACTGGATCATTCGTTTAATATAGCAAACGACACGTGAAGTGCCCTCCGTGAAGTGTAGTTATTAACCATTTGGAGTTGGGGATGTCTGGGTACTGCAATATTGGGGTGGTCTGGAAGATAATCAGTTTGATTAGTCTAAAGATGATTCTGTAAGGTCATTTAGACCCAAAGGGTGAAGTGTGTTCATTTTAAAAATCCAGTAGTTTTCTCTCTGTTTTAATTTGCTAAATCTGTTAGGGACGTCAATACTGATGTGTTCTATTGGAGTGATATTAATTTTATTGAATTGGCAGCTATGCATATGGAAGAAATGTCTAGAAACGCTGTGCTTGAGGTATCCATTGTTTATATTGAACCGATGGTTATTGATTCTGGTTCTTAGGCACTGAGTTGTTCTACCAATGTATTGCAAATGGCACGGACACTCTAATAAGTAAATGACATAGGAACTGCCACAGTTTAGGAGAGATTGTATACTGAAGGTTTCGTTGGTGACTGTGGATGTGTAATCCAATTTTCTGTGGCTGATGGAATTGCAGCACAGGCAACGCGAGTGTCCGCATTTGTATGACCCTTTGATACTGGAAAGAAAGTCTGTATTTGTTATATGATGTTTTCTTACTCTGCTGGGGGCCAAAATATTTTTAAGGGTTAGGGACCGTCTGAAAGTGATATTGGGTTTACATAATAATGCGTCTTTTAAGTATGGATCAGTTTTGAGGATATGCCAATGCTTGGAGAGAATGTTCCTGATTGTATTACTGCCCCTGTTGTAGGTGGTGATGAAATTGAGATTGGAACTATTTGTACCCAATTTTGAAATTTTGACTGAGGGGTTTAGGCAAGATATTTGGGTAAGCTTTGAAGCTTTTGATCGTGCACCTTTTATGAGGTTTATTGGAAAACCTTTATCTTTGAACCTTTTTTCAAGGACTGCGCATTCTTTGTTGAAGTCATTGTCAGTACTGCAATTTTTTCTAATCCTCCTGAATTGACCAAAAGGTACGTTATTTAACCAGGGGCGATGGTGGGCGCTTCTGAAGTCAATATAACTGTTGACATCAACTAGTTTGAAATGGGTCTTCGTTATAAATTCGTTGCTGACAATGTTGTAATTAATGGTCAGATCTAGATAATCTATGGATGTGGGAGAGAATGCATATGTAAATGCTAAATCATAATCGTTATTATTAAGAGTATCGATGAAGCGCACAATACTGATTTAGCCACATCAGTTCTGGATACTACATATGCAGCGACATCTTTTTTAGGCCTACCCTCCCAGCTAGTCAGACCTCCATTAACTCCCACCGTTGTGAGCAAGGACATATTAATCCCATACATCATGAGCCCGAAAGCTCAAACCATCACCAGTTTCTTTCCCAAAATCCAAAAAATCTCCACCAAAAGGAAACTAGGCACAGACCCAGAGGACGAAGAGGAGGTAAAAAACGCCACAAACCATCATCCATCTCTCAACAAAAAGAGGAACCTGGTCCAGCAACAATATGCACACATGAACACAGCCTCTTGAATAAGGGTCTCTCTTTTTGTCCCACATCCTCAACTAACAATTTTGAGCTTTTTATGGACCTTAACAGGTTCACGAGGAAGCTCACCCTCACCAGACATTTTGCCATGACCAAACTCACCACCATACCCAGCACAAACATAGAACCATCTGATAATCCTGCCACACCCAGGGCCATCCCAGTAGAAGTCCATCCAAAATCCAACTTTTATCCTACCCACCACCAAGGCCCTATGATCGAAACCTTTTCGTCCCTGGTAAGCAATGAGTTCAGAACTCTTGATTTACCATCCCATTACTCGGACAACTTAACTACTCATGAAAGGAAGGCGATGAAGAGTCTTCAAAAAAACAATGACATCATAATCCGCCCGGCTGATAAGGGAGGGGGAATAGTCATACTTGACAGAGAAAAGTACCTAAGAGAAACTATTAGGATTCTGAGTGACACCACGTTTTACAATAAATTGACCACAAACCCGCTACCTATGTACACACTTAAATACCAAAACCTAATTGAATCAGCAGCCTCATCAGGTTTGATTAATAAAAAAGAAAAAAGGTTCCTCTCTGTCACTTTTCCGAACATGCCTTTCATCTACCATCTACCCAAAATTCATAAATCACTAACGGATCCCCCAGGACGTCCCATCATTTCGGGAATAGATTCACTCACTAGTAATCTCTCACATTTCATAGACCTTCATCTCCAACCACTCGTTCTCACCCTACCCTCCCACCTTAAGGACTCCACACAACTAATCAGAGACTTAAACGATCTAAAGCTTGACCCTTTAACAGCCCCAGTCTGCTTTCTGACAGCGGACGTAACCACACTCTACAGCAATATCCCCCATGATAAAGGCATAAAAGTAGCCCACACATTTCTATCCCAAATTAATAACATTTCCAAACCCCAGGTTGACTTTCTAGCAAACTGCATCGACTTCATTCTCAAACATAACATCTTTAGTTTTGACAGCAACTTCTACCATCAAATAAAAGGATGTGCAATGGGCAGCCGTTTTGCACCGTCCTACGCAAATCTGTATATGGGGTCATTCGAAAAAACATATATTTATGGCGAACACCCCTACAAAAATAATATACTACTTTACAAAAGGTACATCGATGACCTGTTTTTAGTTTGGAAGGGCACTGAGGAAGAAGCTGTGCGCTTCATCGATACTCTTAATAATAACGATTATGATTTAGCATTTACATATGCATTCTCTCCCACATCCATAGATTATCTAGATCTGACCATTAATTACAACATTGTCAGCAACGAATTTATAACGAAGACCCATTTCAAACTAGTTGATGTCAACAGTTATATTGACTTCAGAAGCGCCCACCATCGCCCCTGGTTAAATAACGTACCTTTTGGTCAATTCAGGAGGATTAGAAAAAATTGCAGTACTGACAATGACTTCAACAAAGAATGCGCAGTCCTTGAAAAAAGGTTCAAAGATAAAGGTTTTCCAATAAACCTCATAAAAGGTGCACGATCAAAAGCTTCAAAGCTTACCCAAATATCTTGCCTAAACCCCTCAGTCAAAATTTCAAAATTGGGTACAAATAGTTCCAATCTCAATTTCATCACCACCTACAACAGGGGCAGTAATACAATCAGGAACATTCTCTCCAAGCATTGGCATATCCTCAAAACTGATCCATACTTAAAAGACGCATTATTATGTAAACCCAATATCACTTTCAGACGGTCCCTAACCCTTAAAAATATTTTGGCCCCCAGCAGAGTAAGAAAACATCATATAACAAATACAGACTTTCTTTCCAGTATCAAAGGGTCATACAAATGCGGACACTCGCGTTGCCTGTGCTGCAATTCCATCAGCCACAGAAAATTGGATTACACATCCACAGTCACCAACGAAACCTTCAGTATACAATCTCTCCTAAACTGTGGCAGTTCCTATGTCATTTACTTATTAGAGTGTCCGTGCCATTTGCAATACATTGGTAGAACAACTCAGTGCCTAAGAACCAGAATCAATAACCATCGGTTCAATATAAACAATGGATACCTCAAGCACAGCGTTTCTAGACATTTCTTCCATATGCATAGCTGCCAATTCAATAAAATTAATATCACTCCAATAGAACACATCAGTATTGACGTCCCTAACAGATTCAGCAAATTAAAACAGAGAGAAAACTACTGGATTTTTAAAATGAACACACTTCACCCTTTGGGTCTAAATGACCTTACAGAATCATCTTTAGACTAATCAAACTGATTATCTTCCAGACCACCCCAATATTGCAGTACCCAGACATCCCCAACTCCAAATGGTTAATAACTACACTTCACGGAGGGCACTTCACGTGTCGTTTGCTATATTAAACGAATGATCCAGTTCTCCTGCTAAGTAAAACACATGATGTCAAACATACCATTTCAGTTGTGGACATATGACCGCTGCTATCCTCACCCGCTATTATGGATGTACGTTCCTTTCTAACAAATACCCACTAGTAATAGACCCACTTACTAACCTAAGTTTCTGGAGCTCATCTATATCTGTCAATTATCTTTTACTCACCCCCTGTCCGATTCTCATATTCCGTCTCGGCTCGGCAGTCTCCTCCGGTCCTATCTTAGCATCTCATCCTTCCTTCGCGTAATGCGTTTCAACTTGCGTTCCATTTCCTTTTGGAGCGCGTCGGCTTCCGTAACTCCTCTGGTTCCCGTGGCAACGCGTAAACATAACATATAGTATTACTTCCTGAAAACATCACACACAAACCCTTAGCCTATTAATGTCCACCCACCCCCGTTTCCCGATGTCACCATTCATTGTTTCTGTAAATAAAACGATATTATTAATATTTACGTTGTACATGTTTTTAACTCAATACTCTCCAAAAGCATTCTTTGACAGAACACACAGCCTTTTATTATTTATACTTTTTACCTGTCCCCCATGTACTCATATTATGATATGTTTTATTAGATCGTACATTTTTGAACTTTGACCTGCTGTTGTGTTTTCGCGGTTTTTTTGTGCAATTATCCAGTCTGAACTGGCGCTATATAAACCTGTCTCTTTTTTCTGTAAACCTATGCCTGATGAAAGCGCCAGTTCGGTGCTGAAACGCGTTGCGATTAAACAGTTTTTTACAAAACTTAATACCCGACTTCAGGAATCTTACCTTGTCCACATTAACCAGCAGCGCCGTTATAGATCCTTGTTTTATCTGCATTTTAGGTACCATGTCAGCTTTGAACAGGTCTTGTGGAACTAAAACAGTGGAAACCCCCCAAAAGTGACCCCATTTGGGAAACTACACCCCTCGAGGAATTTATCTAAGGGTGTAGCAAGCATTTTGACCGGCCAGTTTTTTTGCAAAAATTTTTGGAACTAGGCCATGAAAATGAAAATCTAAATTTTTTCAAATAAAATGTAGGTTTAGCTAATTTTTTTTCATTTCCAAAAGAACTAAAGTAGAAAAAGCACCACAACATTTGTAGAGCAATTTCTCCCGAGTAAAACAATACCCCACATGTGCTAATAAACGGTTATTTGGACACACAGCAGGGCTTAGAATGGAAAGAGCGCCATTTGGCTCTTGGAGCTCAAATTTAGCAGGAATGGTTTGCGGAGGCCATGTCGCATTTGCAAAGCCCCCTAGGGGACAAAACAGTGGAAACCCCCAACAAGTGACCCCATTTTGGAAACTATACCCCTCGAGGAATTTATCTAGGGGTGTAGCAAGCATTTTGACCGGCCAGTTTTTTTGCAAAAATTTTTGGAACTAGGCCATGAAAATGAAAATCTAAATTTTTTTCAAATAAAATGTAGGTTTAGCTAATTTTTTTTTCTTTTCCACAAGGACTAAAGGAGAAAAAGCAACATAAAATTTGTAAAGAAATTTCTCCCGAGTAAAACAATACCCCACATGTGGTAATAAACGGTTGTTTGGACACACGGCAGGGCTTAGAAGGGAAAGAGCGCCATTTGGCTCTTGGAGCTCAAATTTAGCAGGAATGGTTTGCGGAGGCCATGTCGCATTTGCAAAGCTCCTGAGGGGACAAAACAGTGGAAACCCCCAACAAGTGACCCCATTTTTGAAACTACACCCCATGAGGAAATTATCTAGGAGTATAGTGAGCAGTTTGACCCCACAGGTGTTTTACAGAACTTATTGGAAGTAGACCGTAAAAATGAAAATCAACATTTTTTCAAATAAAATGTAGGTTTAGGTATTTTTTTTTCATTTCCACAAGGACTGAAGGAGAAAAAGCACCATAAAATTAGTAAAGAAATTTCTCCCGAGTAAAACAATACCCCACATGTGGTCATAAACGGCTGTTTGGACACACGGTAGGGCTCAGAATGGAACTAGCACCATTTGGATTTTGGATAGTGTCTGGGCGCCATGTCACATTTGCTGAGCCCCTGTAGTACTAGTGCAGTGGAAACACCCCAAAAGTGACTCCATTTGGGAAACTGCACCCCCTGAGGAATCATCTAGGGGTATAGTGAAAATTTTGATCCCAAAGGTTTTTTGCTGAATTAATTAGAATTAAGCTATGAAAATGAAAAATATTTTTTTTTTCCAACAAGATGTAGTTTTAGATCAACATTTTTCATTTTTACAAGGAATAGGGAAGAAAAAGCACCCCAACATTTGTAAAGTAATTTCTCCCGAGTACGGTAACACCCCATATGTGGTTATAATAGGCTATTTACGTATATGGGAGCATTCAGAAGAAAAGGAGCGGTACTTATCTTTTGGAGCGTAGATTTTGCTGGAATGGTTTGCGGACGCCATGTTGCATTTGCAAAACCCCTGATGTACCAAACAAAAGTGACCCCGTTTTAGAAACTACACCCCTAAAGGCATTTATCAAGGGGTGTAGTGAGAATTTAGACATCACAGGTGTTTTTCAGAAATGAATACGCAGTGGATGGTGCAAAGTGAAAATTTCATGACCTGCCTAGGTAGAGTCGTGTGTTAACCTTAAACCATACTATCCCCCACCCCCATTTAGTAACGACACATGACACCGAGGTTGGATGTGAAATGGCCACAGCAGCCGTTTATTAATTTCACAGTTTTATAAAAACAATTTAAATCCGAAACATTCGGATAACTAGTTAGGAATCCACCGGAGAATTCCTCCTAATAATTCACATGACCCAACATGGGTCAGAATCATAAATAACAATTAAACGTTAACATTAACCCGAGCAGAGGAAGTCCTTGAAGCCCCTTCAGATGTTCCTTTCAAGAACACACCGAATTAGCCATCTGCAAACCACTAATTACCTCCAGCCGTAAACCAGCTCGGAAGCACCGTTCACCTCTGCAGATGGCTCCAACCACTAGAAGTCCACTTCAAGGGGATAACACCCGATGAAGCCCTCAAGTGATATACCGACCACTAGAAGTCCACTTCAAAGGGATAACACCCGATGAAGCCTTCAAGTGACATACCTTCTACCAGAAGACCACTTCAAAGGGATAACACCCGATGAAGTCTTCAACCATGTACCTTTTTTGGGGGACGCATACCCCCGATGCGACCCCCCCACCATTTTGTACTGACTGGCCTCAAGGACTCCCCCCGCCAGCTGCCATGACAACAGAACCTACTCCGGAAAAAAGAAAAACATGTTAAATAAGCACACAAAATAAAACACAACGCTCATAGACAGACGTACATAAGACCTAAGGAGTAACGAAACAAGGGTGGGAGGGTGGGAGCTTTGCTTAGTGTGTGTTACTCCTCCCGCTGCTTCCGGCTCAATGCCGAGAAACAGCGGGAAGCGCAGTAACGGCCCCCCCCCCGCCCCCCTTAACTCCTCCCCGTCCCTCCTTCAGCTCCTTCAACTTTCCCTCACCTCATAACATTAACCCTTTCCCTACCAGGACGGTCATGTCGGCTTCCCTTAAGCCTGCAGCTGCGTCCAGCCTCTTCTTGACCTGCCTAGGTAGAGTCGTGTGTTAACCTTAAACCATACTATCCCCCACCCCCATTTAGTAACGACACATGACACCGAGGTTGGATGTGAAATGGCCACAGCAGCCGTTTATTAATTTCACAGTTTTATAAAAACAATTTAAATCCGAAACATTCGGATAACTAGTTAGGAATCCACCGGAGAATTCCTCCTAATAATTCACATGACCCAACATGGGTCAGAATCATAAATAACAATTAAACGTTAACATTAACCCGAGCAGAGGAAGTCCTTGAAGCCCCTTCAGATGTTCCTTTCAAGAACACACCGAATTAGCCATCTGCAAACCACTAATTACCTCCAGCCGTAAACCAGCTCGGAAGCACCGTTCACCTCTGCAGATGGCTCCAACCACTAGAAGTCCACTTCAAGGGGATAACACCCGATGAAGCCCTCAAGTGATATACCGACCACTAGAAGTCCACTTCAAAGGGATAACACCCGATGAAGCCTTCAAGTGACATACCTTCTACCAGAAGACCACTTCAAAGGGATAACACCCGATGAAGTCTTCAACCATGTACCTTTTTTGGGGGACGCATACCCCCGATGCGACCCCCCCACCATTTTGTACTGACTGGCCTCAAGGACTCCCCCCGCCACCGCGAAACAGGCCTTGACCACCTTAAGCCTGTGAGTTCCTCCACACCACCACCGCCCTTTCTATGCCTTCTGCTATAGCCAAGCTCCAAATATCAATGCCAACCTCGGTCAGATGAACCCCGTCACTCCTCCAGAAATTCCCCAATCCTGACTCCAAATCCCTATGCCTCACGCAAATGCCCCCGTTCTTCGCCACGAAACGGGACACCGCCCGGTTAACTTTTATCCGAGCCTTATTGACTCTCTCCACCGATCTAGCTAACCGCCAATGCTTCCTTGGGACTATGTCCGACCACACTACCACCAACTTGGGATAAGATACCCACAAACACAACAAATCATGTTTGATATCCCGCACCAACTCACGAAAAGGGCGGACTCCTAAGTCATTCCCACCCACGTGCAACACTAAAACCTCCGGAACCCTATCAAGCCGCACATATGTCTGGAATTCCGCCAACACCCTGTTCCACGACATACCTCTAAACCCCAGCCAATGCACAACCGCATCCTGTCGCGGAATGCGCAACTGGCGACCATCCGGGCGGACGTCCGCCCTCAAAGCCCCCCAGTGCACGTACGAATGACCCATCAACCACACCAGACAAGGAGGCGAATCTGAAACGGAAAACACAGTTAGGCACCACCATATAACATTTGCAAGCATAAACAACAAAATTACAACATATGGTGGCGGACATAGGACTTAAACCTTTTAGACTCCCAACGACCAATACGCCTCACCCCCTCATCATCCAACCCCCAGCGCCCTGCTTCCGTTGCTGCGCCAATCCGGAAGGAATGAGATGAATATGAGCCTGCCGCAACCCCAACCGCCGTCAAACATTTTTTAAAAACAGCTCCAAACTGAAACCTGGACAAGAACGACCCGTCCACATGACGTAACAAAGGCAAATCTGGAGACCCCCTGTTTTTTGTAAAACCCCGCATGCACTCTACTGGGCACATGACCGACCCCGGGAGAGCGAACAAAACTATCAGTTTTCCCTTCCCTAATTGGTCAGTTTTTGATCTACGCAACCATACCTCTAACCGATCTGCAAAAAGGCTCACCTCCCCAGATCTCAGCCCCCCTGCCTGTTTAGTACTTGGCGACACCAACTCACCTATTCTAAATGCTCCGAAGAACGCCAACGAGAAAGCCAACCGAAACAAATCCATTTCATCTGAAGAACGACATACCGATGCCAATGAACCGCCCAACAAGCCCAGCAAAGCAAACGACACCGGCCTTCTACTATCCGCCTCCCACCTACCTCTGCGCAACCCCTTCAAAGCCTGCGATACCAGAAATTCCTTCGATACATCCCGCAAGCCACGCAACTTAAGCCCAAACGCCACCGCGGATATAAACCGGTTCACCTTCGCTACTGAAAACCCCCCCTCCCAGGCATCCCCTAACCAATACAAAAGTGCCACCAACCTGTCTCTATCCGTATTGACATCACCCAACTCTCTTACCCACTCCTCCCACTGCCTCCAACAAGCAGCATAAGCTCTCCACGTCGTGCGCGCCAAAGACCTTTGTAACAGCTGCTCTACGGGACCGATACCAGATCCCATAGATGATCCGGACAAGCCAAACCGAGACGTTCCGCTCCCGGAGCCAATTGCCGAAACCGGTCCCACTGCGAGCGAGAAAGAGCATCAGCAACACAATTCCGTACACCCGGGACATGCACCGCCACCACCCACGCGTTCAACGACAAACACACCAACACTAAATGTCGCAACAATTGAACTACCGGAGGAGAGGACGCCGTGATGTTATTAATGGCAAGCACCACCCCCATGTTGTCGCAGTAAAAACGGACCTTCTTATCCCTGAGCCTGTCCCCCCAAATGGTAGCCGCCACCACGATGGGAAACAGCTCGAGCAGGGCCAGATTCCGCGTCAATCCACTGGACACCCAGCTAGCCGGCCATTGACCTGCGCACCACGGACCTCCCCCGTAAGCTCCAAAGCCACCCGCCCCAGCCGCATCCGTGAAAATATTCAGATCACTCGTATCCTGCGCTGGGGCCATCCATAGCGAGCGACCATTGTACTGGCCCAAGAAGTCATCCCAAACCTGAAGATCAGCTCGGTGCTCCTCCTTGAGCCTCACAAAATGATGCGGCGCCCGCACTCCCGCCGTTGCCGCCGCCAACCTTCTCCCAAACACCCTCCCCATCGGCATAATCCGGCAGGCGACATTCAACTTCCCCAGCAGCGACTGAAGCTCCCTCAGCGACATTTTCTTCCTTCTACAAGCCCGTCGCACCTCCAGCCTCAAAGCACCCAACTTATCCGCCGGGAGCCGACACTCCATTGCCACCGAGTCAATTTCGATTCCCAAGAAACAAATCGTCGCTACCGGGCCCTCCGTTTTTTCCGGCGCCAAAGGGATCCCAAAATCCCTCGCCACCTTCTGCAGGGCATGAAGCAAGTTACCGCAAACCGGCGAACCCCCCGGGCCAACGCACAAAAAATCATCTAAGTAATGGATCAACGAATCGACCCCGGATACTCCCCTCGTTACCCACTCCACGAAGCTACTAAACGCCTCGAAGTATGCACAAGAAAGAGAACACCCCATCGGAAGGCACCGATCCACGTAAAAGGCCCCATTCCAAAAACAACCCAACAGCCGTTGGCTTTCTGGATGAACCGGCAACAACCTGAACGCCGCCTCGATGTCGGTTTTTGCTAGCAGCGCCCCCGGACCCGCAGCCCGCACTAACCCCACCGCCTTATCGAATGAGGTATAAACTACGGAACACAACTCGTGATCAATCCCGTCATTTACCGACGAACCTTTGGGATACGATAAATGTTGAATCAAACGAAACTTTCCGGGCTCGCGTTTAGGGACAATACCCAACGGGGACACAACTAAATCTTTCACCGGCGACTCCACAAATGGCCCCGACATGCGCCCCAACGAAACTTCTTTTAACAACTTTTCCGACACGACTTCCGCATGCAAGTAAGCCGATTTTAAATTTCTCCGCGTAACCGGAACCTCATAAGGAGGCGGAGGAATAACAAAACCAACACTAAACCCTTCATAAAGCAACTTAGCTGCCGCCCTATCCGGATACTCACTTAGATAAGGGGCCATCCTTTCCACCCTCACCGGCGACACCCCCTTGACCAGCCCCGTGCTGGTTCCCTGACCTCTTTTTCCGCAGACATTTTGCCGCCCCGTGTGATGCACCATTACACTCGGAGCACACGTGCTTGAACTTGCACGTGGCCCCAAGCTTGCACTGGCCTTCATTGAATTGCCAGCAAAACCCCGCCTTTCCCCCGCCGCTTGGTCCACTCTGACTAGACTGGCCTCCCTGGCCACCGCTCCCGGGAAAGGGCTGCCTAACCGGAGCCGTAACCCGTAACCAGAGAGCAATATCCTTCTGGTCCCACCGAATCGCCGGCCGAACCGCCTTCCGCTGACGGAATTGCTCATCATATCGCAGCCACGCCTGACCCCCATACGCCCTATGAGCCTCCCCAATAGCATCAAAATAACAAAATAACGCCGAACAATTTTCCGGCGCCTTTTCCCCTATCACACTAGCCAATATGGCGAACGCCTGCGACCAATTAACGAACGTCTGCGGGATAAGCCTATACCGCCGCCGTTCCTCCTCGTCCTTTTTACTCTCATCCCGCTTGCTCTTATCCAAATTAAATTTAGCCAGCGGCAAGAGAGAAAAAATTTCAACATATTCATCTTTCCAGATCCGATCACGCACCTCCTGCTTTAAATGCGCCCCCAACGGACCCTCAAAACAAACATACACCTCCCCCCGAGCACGATCGTCCATGCGCACTCGATCGCCGTCCTTCTGTGCCTCAGTCTGCACCGACACCGCGACCGCCTCTCTAACCGCCACCACAGGACGCGCCTGCAACGATCCCACGTCCCTGGGGCCTTCCCAAACTACCGCAGGGGACACTTCCGTTACTACCGGCGCCGCGGCCCTATCCAGGCGCCCCACCAGCTCCCGTAAGCAACCCACTAAATCTGCCAAACCCGCTCCGTCGCGTCCGCCCGCGCCACTACCGGCCCCCGATGCTATGCTAGCAGCCCCCCCGCCGACACCCGACATAAAAATCGCTGGATAAGACAATAATGGAGTTATACACTCACCGGGCTGCACAGGCGCTGTGTTCCCGTCAGCCGGACCATCCTGACCTCGACGATACACGTCCAGTTCACCTTCCTCCAGTTCTTCTCTCGCCGACGACTGTCCCTCCCAACGACATCTTCGGAAAGGGGATGAGGACGCGCTGACTGATGGGCCGGCAACCTGCCGCCCGACCGCCGGGACCCAGACTTCCGACCGGACCTGTTGCCTCGACGTCGCTGCAGATCTAGTCGTCCGTCTAGACGATCCTGACGAAGCCTGCCCCCTGGCCGGAACATCACCATGCGGGGCGGCCGTACCTTGCTCTCGACCTCTTCCATCTGATGGGGGAGGGGTGACAGGGAGCCCAGCCTGCGACTCCCTGCTTACCGCCGGACCCCGTCGCGGCCTGGGATTCCTGCCAGGACGCAGGGCCTGGGAAGGGGCGGTCCTCCCAGCTGCCTGGCCTGCAGCGTCCGGGATCGGGCTCCCTCTGCGACGCCGTGTCCGCGGGACTACCTCCGGACTAAGGCGCTCTGGAGGTCGGGACCGCCGAGAGGGACGGGTCGACACAGCCTGCATCGCCGTCACCCCTGCCACCGCTCTCTGCCTGCCCCGCGCAGGAGCGGTTGTTGCCGACTCCCCCCCCGCCGCCATAGCCATGCTCGTAGGGGGGCCGGGGGAGGGGAGCCTGTCCCTTACAACAGACCCCGAACGCCGTGCCCGACGTGGCGAAACGGCGTCCGGGATCCGCGTTAATGCAGCCACGGTCTCCTCCAGCCATCCGGGACCGTGGTGCACAGCAGCGGCGCGCAGCCGCTCTAAAATCAGGGCCTCTGCCATTACTAAAAAACCGGGCAACGGGGAGCTTTGCTTAGTGTGTGTTACTCCTCCCGCTGCTTCCGGCTCAATGCCGAGAAACAGCGGGAAGCGCAGTAACGGCCCCCCCCCCGCCCCCCTTAACTCCTCCCCGTCCCTCCTTCAGCTCCTTCAACTTTCCCTCACCTCATAACATTAACCCTTTCCCTACCAGGACGGTCATGTCGGCTTCCCTTAAGCCTGCAGCTGCGTCCAGCCTCTTCTATTTTTCCACTGATCTGCCCATTCACCGCACAAGATGTTGTGCCCCTAGAGAATCTTACCCCATAAATTGTTAAGCGGGTTCTCCCGGGTATGGTAATGCCTTACTTGTGGCCATAAATTGCTGTTTGGGCACACTGTAGGGCTAAGAAGGAATAGACCGCCATTTTGAGCATGGATTTTGCTTGGTAACAGTTCTGTTTGGGGTTTTGCTGGTATTTCAGTTTATAATGTGGTGGCATATGTAATCTGTGCGGAGTATATCAGGGTATATGTAATCTGTGCGGAGTACATCAGGGTATATGTAAGCTGGGCGGAATACATCAGGGTATATGTAAGCTGTGCGGAGTACATCAGGGTATATGTAAGCTGGGTGGAGTACATCAGGGTATATGTAATCTGTGCGGAGTATATCAGGGTATATGTAAGCTGTGTGGAGTACATCAGGGTATATGTAAGCTATGCGGAGTACATCAGGGTATATGTAATCTGTGCGGAGTACATCAGGGCATAATAAGAGGATATAATAATGGGGTAAATAATACAATTATCCATAGATGTGTGGTACGATGTGAAGCGATCCGTTATGCGCAGGCCGGTGTCACACTGATAAACGGTTTTCTTTCTCACTCCCCTTCTGTAACGCTCTGCACCTTTTGGGGACTTTTTCTCCTTCGTAGTTTGGGAAATATTACTGGGAAAGTTTTGCGCTGGTATAATACGGGCGTCCTCGCTTCCAGCAGATGTGCGATGTCCCTTCCCTTTCCTAGTTCCTAAATACTAGGGCCCTGAAACTGAAGGAATGTTCCCCTCCGGCCTGCGCATTGAGATGTTTTTTCATCACCGCATTACTAGTGGCGTAACTTTTTTGTTTTTCAGTTGATTGAGCGGTGTGCGGGCTTGTTTTTTGCGAGACGGGCTGTAGATTTTATTCGTACCATTTTAGAACACATACGACTTTTTGATCACTTTTTATTTCATTTTTTGGTAAAGGAAATTACCAAAAACAAGCAATTCTGGAATCGTTTTTTATTGTTTTTTTTATCGGCATCCACAGTGCGCCCTAAATTACATGTTCGCTTTATTCTGCGGGTCGATACGATTACGGCGATACCAAATTTATATAGTTTTTTTTATGTATTGCGGCTTTTGCACAATAAAATCACTTTTTTTATAAAATCATTTGTTTTCTGTGTCGCCATATTCTAAGACCCATAACTTTTTTATTTTTGCGTGCACGAAACTGTGTCAGGGATTATTTTTTGCGGGACGGATTGTCATTTTTATTAGTACTATTTTGTAGTAAATGTGACTTTTTGATCACTTTTTATAGCATTTTTTGGAAGGAGATGTGACCTAAAAACAAAGATTCTGGCGTTGTTTTTCATGTTTTTTTTTTTTACGGCGTTCACCGTGCGGGATAAATTACATAATAGTTTTGTAGTTTGGGTCGTTACGGACGCGGCGATACCAATTATGTATAGTTTTTTTAATTTTTACGGTTTTTCCCATAATAAAAGACTAACTATGGGAAAAAAGTCAGTTTAGCTTTATTTTTATTTGAAATGTGTGTGTTTTTATTGTTTTACCACATTTTTATTATCTTTTTTTTACTTTTCTGACTTGTCCCACTAGGGGACATGAGGGCCTGATGCCCCGATCGCTACTCTAATACACTGCACTACATACGAAGTGCAGTGTATTAGCGCTGTCAGTTATTCACTGACAGCAAGCCTATGAGGGCACGCCGAAGGCGGGTCCTCATGGGCTCCCGTACAAGGCAGACTCGGACGCCATTTTCTGGCGTCCGATTGCCACAGCAACCCAGCGATTGCATCACTGGGTTGCCGATCGGGTGAAAACCTATCAGATGCTGCGCTCTATTGAGCGCAGCATCTGAGGGGTTAATCTGCCGGATCGGAGAGTAGCTCCGGTCCTGGCCGTTACAGGAGGGTGCCAGCTGTATAATACAGCTGTCACCCCGCGGTGATGGTGCCGGCTCTGCTTCTGAGCCCGCACATTCACTGCGCCGTACATGTACGGCGCTTTGCGGGAAGCACCTCCCGACAGCGCCGTACATGTACGGCGCATGTCGGGAAGGGGTTAAGTATGAGATACAAAGGGAGGGGATTATGTCAATGTCCAATAGACACAAAGTGTGCACAGCATATGGGCATTATAATCACAGGCAAGGTTACACCTACCATGCTGCAGAGATCAGAGATGTGGACAGATGAAAGGAGCTGCACTGGTGTTTGCGGACGCCATTATGCCTCCGTTGCGCATGCGCACCGGCGTTCATCCGAGCGCCGGAAGTCATGCCCATAGACATCAGCCGCAACAGAGTACGCACTGCGCGTGCGCGCCACAAAAGAGCTAAAGGGAGGGACTGGCGTGGCCATACTTGTTATGTAGGGAGAGGTCAGTGGCCATCTTAGAGCCTGGCAAATATGCCAGAAGCCCAAACAAGGGACAATAGACGTATGCAAGCTAGGGATGCCGTATACATCGCTGAGACAGTTCAACCCGAAGGAGTAGAGACCATGTCTCAGCGATGAAACACAGCTGGCAAAGTTTAAAATAATCCCGAATACCAGGGTATATCCCAAGGCAGTTCATACATACTTTCTAGACGCCTATAGCACGCACATAAACATCACATATGAATATACATAAATACATATATGTGCATACACCAACACAAATATAAGAATCTATACTTTACAGGCATATATATATATCAATATAAAGAGTACCATACACTTTAAAAATTCACTTTCATTTACAATAAAAAACCATAATGGTAAAGATATATATTCGTGTATGCATAAGTATTGAAAATAAAAGAATAAATAAATAAAGTGAGGATAATAGACAGAGAGCGAATACAGGTGAGTGAACACGCGTGCTCGTGACAGTGATAAAAAGAGAAAAATACAAAAGAAATAAAATATGTGAGAAGAGATGAGGACGGCACCTGAAAAGCATAAAACCGCTGTTACTCATACACAAGTCTTACACACATTTTTTATGTGGATCATTGTATAATGTGCTGTATAAATCGACAAAAATAGGGACCTATATGAAAGTGTCAAAATACAGATCGTTGTAAAATGTGTTATATAAAAGGAGAAAAAATATACTTATCTGTGTACAGATATAAAAACAATATATGAAATAATAAATATGTAGTAACCTGAAATCCATCAATGTAGATGGTCTAATACATAATAATATATCCAACAATAAACATGGATTGACCTAAAATCCATATGTGTAAAAAAAATATACTACATCATTACATATCCAATAATAAATATTTTGTGGAATAAAGTGCATATGTGTAAATATGATGTCATAATGAATTTGTTTCATAAAACATAAAACAAGTGAATTTGTGCATATTCAATATATATATAATATGCTATAGGGCATAAACATGAGCATGTAAATATATGAATTAGTGCACCCATAGTTCCATGTAATACTAAAAATATAAATAAGGTCGGTACACAAAGAAATATAGTATATACATGAAATAGATATGATATCGTGCAGAAATACAGACATACCAATATATAAATGAATATACCAATAGGCATATATAAGAATAAAAATAGAGCCGGTACGCATAAAAGTACCAATACCTACCCCTTGAGAAAGCTGAAGACATACCGAGACGCCAAATCCATATATAGAAAAGAAAAACAAGTATATAAATGCGTATACATAAGGTAACACTCCCATGCATACAGAGGGCCCGCATGTGGTAATAACCAACAGGAGAAAGGGGGAACAAGCCCACAATTTCCAAAGTTGAACATCATAGACAACCTCCACTATAGAACTGGACGAATGGACCATAGGTATCCATAACACCTGTAGAAAGATTAAGAATTTATTGGAAGATGGTATCAGATAATCAAAATATTCCAACCTGAGTGTACATGTTACACCAACAAAAAATTGCCTTACATATACCCTGATGTACTCCACCGAGCTTACATATACCCTGATGTACTCCACACAGCTTACATATACCCTGATGTACTCCGCACATATTACATATACCCTGATGTACTCCGCACAGATTACATATACCCTGATGTACTCCACCCAGCTTACATATACCCTGATGTACTCCGCCCAGCTTACATATACCCTGATGTACTCCGCCCAGCTTATATATACCCTGATGTACTCCTCACAGCTTACATATACCCTGATGTACTCCGCACAGTTTACATATACCCTGATGTACTCCTCACAGCTTACATATACCCTGATGTACTCCGCCCAGCTTACATATACCCTGATGTACTCCGCCCAGCTTACATATACCCTGATGTACTCCTCACAGCTTACATATACCCTGATGTACTCCGCACAGCTTACATATACCCTGATGTACTCCGCCCAGCTTACATATACCCTGATGTACTCCACCCAGCTTACATATACCCTGATGTACTCCGCCCAGCTTACATATACCCTGATGTACTCCGCACAGCTTACATATACCCTGATGTACTCCACATAGCTTACATATACTCTGATATACTCCGCCCAGCTTACATATACCCTGATGTACTCCGCCCAGCTTACATATACCCTGATGTACTCCGCCCAGCTTACATATACCCTGATGTACTCCTCACAGCTTACATATACCCTGATGTACTCCGCACAGCTTACATATACCCTGATGTACTCCGCCCAGCTTACATATACCCTGATTTACTCCACCCAGCTTACATATACCCTGATGTACTCCGCCCAGCTTACATATACCCTGATGTACTCCGCACAGCTTACATATACCCTGATGTACTCCACATAGCTTACATATACTCTGATATACTCCGCCCAGCTTACATATACCCTGATGTTCTCCGCCCAGCTTACATATACTCTGATGTACTCCTCACAGCTTACATATACCCTGATGTACTCCGCCCAGTTTACATATACCCTGATGTACTCCACACAGCTTACATATACCCTGATGTACTCCGCCCAGCTTACAAATGTCCCTACATTATAAATTGAAATAACAGTAAAACCAAGCAAAATCTGCGCTTCAAAAGCCAAATGGTGGTCCAACTGAGCCTGGCAGTGTGCCCAAACGGCAATTTATGACCACATATGGGGTATTACTGTATTCTGGAGAACCTGCTTAACTATTTATGGGGTGTGCGTCTACGATGGTACAAGCTGGGCACAACACATTGGGCACTGAAGTGGCATATCTGTGGAAAAGGGCAATATTCAATCTGCAACATCTATTGTGTACTAATTTTTGCAAAACACTTGTGGGGTCAAAATGCTCACTACCTTCTAGATGAATTCCTTGAGGGATGTAGTTTCCAAAATGGGGTAAGTTTTTTGGGGTTCCACTGTACTGATACTATAGCTCAATGCAACATGGTGTCAAAAAACGAATCTTGTAAAATCTCCACTCCAAATACTAAATGGCGCTCCTTCCCTTTAGAGCCATTGCCTTACCCTGGAGAGAATGCTTTACAAACGTTGAGGTGCTTTTCTCCTCTAGTCCTTGTGAAAATGCAAAATTTTGGGCTAGAACTACAACTTTTCTCAAAAAAAAATGTCAATTTTTTTATTTTCACATCCCAATTCTAATAAATTCAGCAAAAACCTGTGTGGTCAAAATGCTCACTGCACCCCTAGATGAATTCCTCAATGGGTGTAGTTTCCAAAATGGGGTCTTTTTTGGGGTGTTTCCTTTGTTTTGGCATCACAAGACCTCTTCTAACCTGACATGGTGCCTGAAATATAATTTAAGAAAAGGAAGGCCCTAAAATCCACTGGGTGCTCCTTTTCTGCTGAGGCCGGTGTTTCAGTCCAGTACCCCACTAGGGCCACATGTGGGATGTTTCTAAAAACTGCAGAATCAGGGCAATAAATATTCCGTTGTGTTTCTCTGGTAAAAACCTTCAGTCTTACAGGAAAAATCGATTAAAATGGCATTTCTGCCCAAAAAAAATGGAATTTGCAAATTTCCCTTCCACATTGCTTTAATTCCTGTGAAACGCATAAAGGGTTAAGAAACTTTCTAAATGCTGTTTTGAATACTTTAAGGGGTGCAGTTTTTAAAATGGGGTGATTTGTAGGGGTTCATAATATATAAGGCCCCTTAAAGCCACTTCAGATCCGTTCTGTTCCCTAAAAAAATAGGCTTTTGACATATTCTTGAAAATGTGAGAAATTGCTGCTAAATTTATAAGCCTTGTAATGTCCCAGAAAAATAAAGGGATGTTTAAAAAATGATGCAAACATAAAGTAGACATAAGGGAAATGTTTAGCCAACTGAGCAATAAACCCAAATATATCAGTGGTCCTAGTGACTAATAACTTAGACCAAAAAAGAAAAGAACAGTCACGACCAAATAATTGAAGAAATACAAAAAATCCTTTATTAAACTCAAATAGACAAATGCAAGCAGACAACATAGAACATATTAAAATAGCGTAACCCTCGCAAAATCAAAGATGGAATCAGAACACTAGCGCAGCAGGACAACCAAATAGTAATCCGGAAAAATGATCCCCCAAAAATGCTAAAGTGTCTAAGTAGTTTTCAAGCAGGCAATAAGTATAAAACTTTTGCACAGATAGGCATATACCAAAAAATAAATGTGAATACAATCAAGATAATGACATATGAACAGCAATATACATACACCTGCAGAGTACGGGAATAGCCGGGAGATCAAAGACCGGGGGTCCACTGCTGAACCCAACGCGCGTTTCGCAAATGCTTCGTCAGGGGAAATATGGGAAATGTTGACTAATGACTATTTTGTGTGGTATTACTATCTGTCTTACCAGCAGATACATTTGACTTTAGAAAAATCAAATTTTTGCAATTTTTCTCTAAATTTTTGTGTTTTTCACAAAAACATTTAATTTTTTCACTAACATAAAGTACAATATGTCACAAGAAAACAATCTCAGAATCGCTTGGATAGGTAAAAACATTCCGGAGTTATTACCACATAAAGTGACACGTCAGATTATAAAAATGAGGCTCTGTCATTTGATCCAAAACTGGCTGTGGCAGGAAGGGGTTAAAGCTACAGAGACAAAATATCAAAATAAGGAAAGAAGAGAATGTTTCAGGTGCAACAAACAGGGACACCTAAAGAAGGACTGTACAATATGGAAAGCAGAACAGCAGAAACCATTTCCAAAAGGGACTAAACAAAAGGTCAAAACCACAATCTCTGATCCACGTGCAGATAATTGGAACGGCAGATTTAAAGGGACAAATGGGGGCAGCAGAAAGGAAGAACAGAACTCTGACGGAAATGATCAGATGCATGCTGACAGATCCTGGATTACCTGAAAAATATTGGTCCCTAGTACATTTTATGGGCAGGCTAAAATTCCGCCAATACCTACCCAGTAAGAGGGCAAGGTATGGGATAAAAATGTACAAACTGAGCTAGAGCAGCTCAGGTTTTGGGTTTATGAAGGGAAGGACTTCAGGATTGAACCCCCAGAATCCCCCCCCTCTTGGAGCTCCAACATTACGTGGATAACTTCTACATCAGCATCCCACTATTTAAATGCCTCTCCACCAGAAATACTGCAGCCTGTGGCACGGTGCGCAGAAACCAGAGAGGCCGCTCTAAAACTCTGATTGCGCAACGTGTCAAAAGGGGTGCATTATACAGCGAGAACATGTTGTTCGTCAAGTATAAGGACAAGCGGGATGTCCTTCTCTTGACCACAATACATGGAAACGGCAGCACCCCTGTCCCTGTACGAGGTGCCACCACGGTGACCCACAATCCAGATTGCATCGTGGGCTATATATAATAAGTACTTGGGAGGGGTTGATCTCTCAGATCAAGTGCTGAAGCCGTATTGTGCAATGCGGAAGACAAGGGTGTGGTACAAAAAGGTGGCCGTGCCATTGGTACAGATGGCATTGTATCACACTTACGTGCTATGCAAATGTGCAGGCCGGACAGAGTCATTCCTTAATTTTCAGGAGGAGATTATCAAGGTGCTTGTGTTTGAAAACCAGGTTGGGGAGGGCCCAAACACATCTGCTGAAAGTGAGGGCGCCCGTATTGTACCAGGGCAACACTTTACCGGCATCGTTCCCCAAACTGCAAAGAAGGGGAGATCCCAAAAGAGGTGCAGAGTGTGTAGCAAAAGTGGCATAAGAAGGGTCACCACTTATCAGTGCGACACCTGCCCCGAAAAAACGGGTCTGTGCATAAAGGATTGCTACAAGGCTTACCACACATCTATGAATTATTAATTGTATTATTTATGTACCTTTTATTATACTGATTTGCTCTTCACATCATACACATGCCCCCACATTATATATTGAAATACCAGTAAATACGGCCTAATTCAAATAAATTCAGACAAAAAACCTGTGAGTCAAAATGGTAATTATACCCTTCGATGAGTACCTTGAGCGGTGTCGTTTTCTAAATTGGGTCACTTTTGGGGTGTTTCCACTGTTTTGGGCCCTCAGGGGCTTTGCAAATGCGACAGGGTGCCGCAAACCAATCCAGCAAAATCTGAATGCTAAATAGAGCTCCTTCCCTTCTAATCCCTGCCGTGTGTCCAAATAGTAGTTTATAACCACATATGGGGTATTGCTGTGCTCAAGAGGATTTTCTTTATAAATGTTGGGGTGCCTTTTCTCCTTTAATCCTTGTGGAAATGAAAAAAAATTAGGTTTAGCTACATTTAATCGGAAAAAAATGTAGATTTTCATTTTCACAGCCTATTTCCAAAAAATTCTGCAAAAAACCTGTGGGGTCAAAATGCTAACTATACCCTTAGTTAAGTTCCTTGAGGGGTGTAGTTTCCTAAATGAAGTCACTTTTGGGGGTTTCCACTGTTTTGTCCCCTCAGGGGCTTTGCAAATGCGACATGGCCTCTGCAAACCATTCCAGCTAAATTTGAACTCCAAAAGTCAAATGGCGCTCTTTCCCTTCGGTAGTTTCCAAAATGGGGTCACTTTTGGGGGGTTTCTACTGTTTTGGCACCACAAGACCTCTTCAAACCTGACATGGTGCCTAAAATATATTCTAAGAAAAAGAAGGCCCCAAAATCGACTAAGTCCTCCTTTGCTTCTGAGGCCTGTGCTTCAGTCCAACAACTTCAGAATCTGGGCAATAAATATTCAGTTGCGTTTCTCTGGTAAAAATTTCTGTGTTACAGAAAAATATGGATTCAAACTGATTTTCTGCAAAAAAAATTACATTTGTAAATTTCACCTCCACTTTGCTGTAATTCCTGTGAAGCCCCTAAAGGGTTTAGAAACTTTCTAAAAGCTATTTTTAATACTTTGAGGGTTTAGGTTTTGAAAATGGGGAGTTTTATGGGGTTTTCTGATATATGGGCACCTCAAAGTCACTTTAGAACTGAACTGGTCCCTAAAAAAATAGCCTTTTGAAATTTTCTTGAAATTGTGAGGAATTGCTGCTAAAGTTCTAAGCTTTGTAACGTCCTAGAAAAATAAAAGGATGTTCAAAATACGATGCCAATCTAATGTAGACATATGGGGGAAGTTAACTAGTAACTATTTTGTGTGGTGTTGCTATCTGTCTTACAAGCAGATACATTTAAATTTCGAAAAATGCTAATTTTTACACATTTTCTCTAAATTTTTGTGTTTTTTACAAATAAACGCGGAATGTATCGACCAAATTTTACCACTAATTTAAAGTCCAATGTGTCGCGAGAAAACATTATCAGAATCGCTTGGATAGGTGAAAGCATTCCGAAGTTATTACCACATCAAGTCACACATGTTAGTTTTGAAAAATTGGCCTGGTCCATTAGGCGAAAACAGGCTGTGTCCTTAAGGGGTTAATACATGGTCCCCGGTATCAGTGGACCAACACACCATTGATAAGGAAAGAAGGGTTCTTGATAGCAAACCATAGGATTGAAAACCCAGGGTAGCCAAAACCATGAATAATTGGATACAGGCCTTTTCCGTTATGGGTTGTGTCATGGGTCAGCACCACCCTGAACGCTGTTCGGAACTTTTCATTTACATGGATAGCATTTATAGTGCTTATAAGTCACATGGCGGTTCCACATGGTGGCTCATCAGCTCCTTTTCCTCAAGGGTCAGTGGCCGTCCGCAGGTCTGGTGCATGCTGGTTATTCAATGAAGGCCATTGTAAATTTGCAGGATTATGCAAATATAAGCATTGGTGCTCCGCATGTGGAGGTCCACACACAGCATCTCTCGGTTCCCGCCCAACACATGAGGCACCTTCAAAGCAAAATGCTCAATGTGACGGAAAGGACCCCAGTGAGCGAAACCATGATGAGGCCTTGGCTAGATAAGTATCCTGACAGGATGCCCCAGAATGTATACAGCTCTGCTGCATTTGTTGGAGTACAATTTTGGCCTCTGGCATAGTAGGGGGTCACGGGAGATAAACGGAGCAGCATAGATATTTGTCTGCTCAACCATCAAATTTATTAGGGAGTCAGAAAAAAAAATGGAAAAAAATCAATGGCCTCGAACCCTGTGGCATCAAATTGATCCCTGAGGAGGCTGTAAAATCAGGCACTTGGGGGGCTATAATTATCTGCAGCTACCCGTGATAATCTGGGCATAGCAGGACCTGCGACTCATCCGCGCTGACGGGGGGTTCAGAGTTAGTTTCTCTAGATTCAGATGAAATTGCAAACTGCTTCACCTTCACCTGCTGAGTCTGTATCTGAGAATAACATTTGGTTTGTCACATCAGTGGTGTAAAGCCTTTGGGCCATATTTTATATTTCTAACTGGAGATGACAAGCGATGACAGCTCTGATGACAGGCGATGACAGGTCTGATGACAGGTCTGATGACAGGCGATGACAGGTCTGATGACAGGTGATGACAGGCGATGACAGGTCTGATGACAGGCGATGACAGGTCTGATGACAGGTGATGACAGGTCTGATGACAGGTCTGATGACATGCGATGACAGGTCTGATGAGAGGCGATGATAGGTCTGATGAGAGGCGGTGACAGGACTGAGGACAGGTCTGATGACACTGATCACCAGATGATGGTGGTTGTAGTGTTTTATCAGCTGGTGAGGGGACTGATCGCCGGCTTTATGTACATTTTTATCTATCTACACAGCATCTGGCTCTGTCAGGCTCCAGGACACAGTTGAGCCCTCACAGAGCAGGAGATGCTGGGAAAACAATACGTCTGCGTTTTGTTTGGCTAGTCAGTACAGACTGGCCAATCACAGCGCTCGCCGGCACCGGACCATTCTGATTGATCCCATGCCAGCATCTCCTGCCCGGCAACTCTGCTTTAGAGCTGAGTTGCCGGTTCTGTCACTGTGTCGCTTTACACAGCGACAGCTTAAAGTCCTGACATGCTTGGTACATAGGACTGCAGTAAGTTACTTGCAATACCGACGTACCAGACACATCATTTTGCGGGAAGTAGTTAATGTGACAGTGCCCCCTCCCCCTTACCTACAGGGCCCCTGCTTTATAGAGAAATATTAGTATAGAAAAGACATGGAGGAGTTGTCCATAGCAACCAATCAGATTCCTGGTTTTATTTTTCTAAGACAGGTTTGAAATTTAAAGAAGTGATCTGATTGGTTGCTATGGACAATGTTACCTGCTAAATTTTCGACTCCACATCTTCCCAGAAGTAACCATAGCAACCAATTCAATGGATGAGAGTTGGTAGGTAGATTGGAGGGTCTGATAAGTGACAACCACAGCCCACCATGCAGTGACAGCCAGAGCCTCTAGAGCAGGGGGTCTCAAGCTCAGCTGGGTGGATGGGCCGCATAATGAAAAAATTGGAAGTTGAAGGGCTGCATTACAGAAAAAATTTGATACCATACAAAATTGTTGTTATTTGTGTTTCAATAATTTTTATTGGAGGTTTACAAGAAAAGGTATACTGTAGATGTAGATCAAACAATGCAAATTACAGTTGGGGGCATTCCCCGAAGATCGAATCATCAATTTTATATTTGAACTACTATAACATTAGTATAATAATACCGCTAGGTTTAAACTTCCCGGAAATTTGTGAGTTTACACAATCTAGTTTTCTACTTTAAGTGTCGCTAAATGCAGTCTGGCAGCTCAGTTGGCAGCGTTTGGCAGACACAAGAACGTCAATATTGGGCTTAATATCATGCGCGTTAGCCAATCGCAATGTTGCACGAAGATGTTCATCCGTAAGTCTTGACCGTAACGCTGATTTGTTAATCTTCATTGAAGAGAAGAACTGTTCACATACATACGTACTGCCAAACATGGTCATGGTCCTGGCAGCGGCATTAACAAGTTTTGGAAACTTTTCTTGAGAGACAAACTTGTAGAAATCTGGAACACCAATGTCCATATACTTCTGTTTAAGAACAGTGTCGCACTGCAAGTCCACAATCTCCATCTGCAGATCTTCTGAAACACAAGCGACGTCTACCGCAAACGGAGCGGCAAAGAGTGCAAATTCAGGTTCAAGATCCCGGAACTCATGAAAACGTCGATCAAACTCTTGCAGTAATTGAGAAATGATATCTGAGTAATAACTGAGGTGTTGTGGTTCAACTCGTATCGACTGCAAAGCGGAGAAATGTGCCAAATTGCTAGACTTCAGCTGTTTGGCCCACAAAGGCAGCTTACATCTGAATGCCTTGACACTGTCATACATCATCGTAATCATCTGCTTTGGGCCCTGAAGTTTCAAGTTGAGTGCGTTGAGGTGTTCTGTGACATCTGTTAGAAACGCTAAATCAGATAGAAAAGCTGGGTCAGAAAGTTGGAGAGCGTCGTTATCTTTTAGTGCCATAAAAAGCGCTATCTCCTGTCTTAAAGCAAAAAATCTCTTCAACACGCTTCCCCGACTCAACCATCTGACCTCGGTATGATACAGCAAGTCTCCATATTCAGTGTCCATATCGGATAAAAAAAGAAGTGAACTGCCTATGGTTAAGACCTCTTGCCCGTATAAAATGAACCGTCTTAACAACAAAGTCCATAACTTCTTTCCTTTTTAGACTTTTGCTACACAGCACCTCCTGATGCAGAATGCAGTGTATTGCACTGAAAGGACTCGACAAAGAAAGCTGCTTTCGTTTTGCTTTCAATAAGCCCACAACACCAACATTTTCAGAACACATTGCTGGTGCACCGTCAGTTGCCACAGACACGAGTTTATCCCATGGCAGTCCTGCTGTGTTAATACAACCTTCAAGCTCTTTAAAAATGTCCCGACCGGTTGTTGTGCCTTTCATAGGTAATAAATCGAATAATTCCTCAGTTATGTTTATGTCTCCATCAACCCCACGAATAAAGACAGCACAATATGCAGTATCTGTTACACCAGTACTCTCGTCAAGCGCTATGGAAAATGCTGCAAAACCTTGCGCTCTTGTAATCAGTTGCTGATGAATGTTACTAGCAGATTCAGTGATTCTACTAGCAACAGTATTTGCCGACAAGCTTATGCCTTCAAACGGTTTCTGTTTGTCCGGACAAATAATTTCACATGTCTTTATAAAACAGTCTTTAATGAACTGGCCTTCAGTGAATGGTCTTGAAGATTTTGCTATCATGTTACTAAGGACAAAACTCGCTTTTACTGAAGATTCGCTTGACTTATTAATACTTGAGAAAAAGGTTCGCTGTTTTTTAAGCGATGCTTTCAGTTGCTGAACCTTTTCATCCCGTATTTTGCCAGACAGTGCATCATACTGTTCTCCATGCTGCGTCATGTAATGTCGACGCACATTGTAGTCCTTAAGCACCGCGATAAACTGCAAACAAATCAGACACTGGGCTCTGTCTTTTACCTCTGTGACAAAATATAAATTTTCCCACTTGTCCTGGAATATTCGTTTCTCATCAGCAATCTTGCGATTTTTCGATGACGACGCCATTAAAGACTGTAAAGGGGTTCTCTGGGAATTGAAAAATATGTCCGTTAGCAACCCTGTACTGCCCCCATATAAATATATCATAGTTTGCTGCCACATGGAATTATAGTGCCCTCATAGGCATACATTGTATGTCTATGAGGGCACTGCAGAGCACGGTCATCCACATCCACCTCTGCAGAGCACTGTTACCTATATTTACTACTGCAGAGCTCTGTAACCTACATCCACTTCTGCAGGGCACTATTACCTACACATCCACCGCTGTACAGCCACTGCTGCATACAAAGTCTGCTGCCCCCTCAGTAAAAATATACTGTCCGATCCCCCAATAATTAAAAAATGCCCTCTGTAGATGCTGCCACAGTGCCCTCTGTAGATGCTGCCACAGTGCCCTCTCTAGATGCTGCCACACTGCCCTCTGTAGATGCTGCCACAGTGCCCTCTGTAGATGCTGCCACAGTGCCCTCTGTAGATGCTGCCACAGTGCCCTCTGTAGAAGCTGCCACAGTGCCCTCTGTAGATGCTGCCACACTGCCCTCTGTAGATGCTGCCACAGTGCCCTCTGTAGATGCTGCCACACTGCCCTCTGTAGATGCTCCCACACTGCCCTCTGTAGATGCTGCCACAGTGCCCTCTGTAGATGCTGCCACACTGCCCTCTGTAGATGCTGCCACACTGCCCTCTGTAGATGCTGCCACACTGCCCTCTGTAGATGCTGCCACACTGCCCTCTGTAGATGCTGCCACAGTGCCCTCTGTAGATGCTGCCACACTGCCCTCTGTAGATGCTGCCACACTGCCCTCTGTAGATAGTGCCACAGTGCCCTCTGTAGATGCTGCCACAGTGCCCTCTGTAGATGCTGCCACAGTGCCCTCTGTAGATGCTGCCACAGTGCCCTCTGTAGTTGCTGCCACACTGCCCTCTGTAGATGCTGCCACAGTGCCCTCTGTAGATGCTGCCACACTGCCCTCTGTAGATGCTGCCACACTGCCCTCTGTAGATGCTGCCACACTGCCCTCTGTAGATGCTGCCACAGTGCCCTCTGTAGTTGCTGCCACACTGCCCTCTGTAGATAATGCCAGTGCCCTCTGTAGATGCTGCCACACTGCCCTCTGTATAGTGCCACAGTGCCATATTTATTGCCACACTGCCCTCTGTAGATAGTGCCACAGTGCCCTCTGTAATGCTACACTGCCCTCTGTAGTGCCACAGTGCCCTCTGTAGTGCCACAGTGCCCTCTGTAGTGCCACAGTGCCCTCTGTATAGTGCCACAGTGCCCTATTTAATGCCACACTGCCCTCTGTAGATAGTGCCACAGTGCCCTCTGTAATGCTACACTGCCCTCTGTAGTGCCACAGTGCCCTCTATAGTGCCACAGTGCCCTCTGTATAGTGCCACAGTGCCCTATTTAATGCCACACTGCCCTCTGTAGATAGTGCCACAGTGCCCTCTGTAATGCTACACTGCCCTCTGTAGTGCCCCAGTGCCCTCTGTAGTGCCACAGTGCCCTCTGTATAGTGCCACAGTGCCCTATTTAATGCCACAGTGCCCTCTGTAGATAGTGCCACAGTGCCCTCTGTAATGCTACACTGCCCTCTGTAGTGCCACAGTGCCCTCTGTAGTGCCACAGTGCCCTCTGTATAGTGCCACAGTGCCCTATTTATTGCCACACTGCCCTCTGTATATAGTGCCACAGTGCCCTCTGTAATGCTACACTGCCCTCTGTAGTGCCACAGTGCCCTCTGTAGTGCCACAGTGCCCTCTGTATAGTGCCACAGTGCCCTATTTAATGCCACACTGCCCTCTGTAGATAATGCCACAGTGCCCTCTGTAATGCTACACTGCCCTCTGTAGTGCCCCAGTGCCCTATTTAATGCCACACTGCCCTCTGTAGATAGTGCCACAGTGCCCTCTGTAATGCTACACTGCCCTCTGTAGTGCCACAGTGCCCTCTATAGTGCCACAGTGCCCTCTGTAGTGCCACAGTGGCCTCTGTATAGTGCCACAATGCCCTATTTAATGCCACACTGCCCTCTGTAGTGCCCTAGTGCCCTCTGTAGTGCCAGTGCCCTCTGTAGTGCCCCAGTGCCCTCTGTAGTGCCACAGTGCCCTCTGTAGTGCCACAGTGCCCTCTAGTGCCACACTGCCCTCTGTATAGTACCAGTGCCCTATGTAATGCCACAAACCATTGTAGATCACCCCCCCCCTATAGATAGTACCACGCAGGGGTGACATCCCAAGCCAGAGCATGCCGATGCACTGGCCTGGGATTCCTTTGCTCTAGAATGGGCCCAACACACCACACCCTGCTGACAGCGCCACATGCCCCTTCTATGTAAGTAGCTCCATTGTGACTCCCTCCTCGGCCGGGGTGTGTAGCGCTGTCAAAGATGGTGTGTGTGGGGCGCTACTAAAGGGGTTTTCCACTACATGGGACTCTAATTCAACTGCTCACCAATGCGTCCGGGACTCGTGACTGACGTTATGAAGGAGCGAGCGCTCACCAATGCGGTCCAAGGAGGACTCACGTCATGAAGGAGCGCTCCTCCTTCCGACCGCTCTATCCTCTCCCCGCGGACTCAGCATTCGCCGGAGGACTGACGTCCTGAAGAAACGCTCTCACCTCTCCCTGCGGGTCGCGGGCCGCAGATGACAGCCTCAGGGGCTGCATGCGGCCCGCGGGCCGCGTGCCTGAGACCCCTGCTCTAGAGGCAACAGCTACTGCCACCATTATAGTGACAACTACTGACCCCAATAATAGTGACAGCTACTGCCACCATTATAGTGACAACTACTGACCCCAATAACAGTGACAGCTACTACCCCAATAATAGTGACATCTACTGACCCCAATAATAGTGACAGCTACTGACCCCAATAATAGTGACAGCTACTGACCCCAATAATAGTGACAGCTACTGACCCCAATAATAGTGACAGCTACTACCCCCAATAATAGTGACAGCTACTGACCCCAATAATAGTGACAGCTACTGACCTCAATAATAGTGACAGCTACTGCCTCCACTATAGTGACAGCTACTGACCCCAAAAAAAGTGACAGCTACTGACCCCAATAATAGTGACAGCTACTGAGCCTAATAATAGTGACAGCTACTGACCCCAATAATAGTGACAGCTACTGACCCCAATAATAGTGACAGCTACTGACCCCAATAATAGTGACAGCTACTGACCCCAATAATAGTGACAGCTACTGACCTCAATAATAGTGACAGCTACTGCCTCCACTATAGTGACAGCTACTGACCCCAAAAACAGTGACAGCTACTGACCCCAATAATAGTGACAGCTACTGACCCCAATAATAGTGACAGCTACTACCCCCCAATAATAGTGACAGCTACTGACCCCAATAATAGTGACAGCTACTGACCCCAATAATTGTGACAGCTACTGACCCCAATAATAGTGACAACTACTGACTCCAAAAATAGTGACAGCTACTGACCCCAATAATATTGACAGCTACTGACCCCAATAATAGTGACAGCTACTGACCCCAATAATATTGACAGCTACTGACCCCAATAATAGTGACAGCTACTGACCCCAATAATAGTGACAGCTACTGACCCCAATAATAGTGACAGCTACTGACCCCAATAATAGTGACAGCTACTGACCTCAATAATAGTGACAGCTACTGCCTCCACTATAGTGACAGCTACTGACCCCAAAAACAGTGACAGCTACTGACCCCAATAACAGTGACTGCTACTGACCCCAATAATAGTGACAGCTACTGACCCCAATAATAGTGACAGCTACTGACCCCAATAATAGTGACAGCTACTGACCCCAATAATAGTGACAGCTACTGAGCCTAATAATAGTGACAGCTACTGACCCCAATAATAGTGACAGTTACTGACCCCAATAATAGTGACAGCTACTGACCCCAATAATAGTGACAGCTACTGACCCCAATAATAGTGACATCTACTGACCCCAATAATAGTGACAGCTACTGACCCCAATAACAGTTTACAGACTCGAACAATAACATCTTATTTATGGTGAATGATGAAGGGCATAAAAAAACTTAAAAAAGCAATAAAAATAAAGATAGATTATTGGAGCACTCCACTTATTTTTTTTTATTGCACCCTCCATTTGTACATTGGTGTTTCAGTGGGGTGCTGTGTGCAAAATACTTACCGATCCCCGCATTTTGTATTTTTCGGGTCCAAGGCCGCTCACCTGATATTCCCTCTGACTTGTCTGGAGTCACGGTGCTTTTGAATAAACCGGAACTCAGGCTCTCAATGCATTCCTATGGAAGCCAGCAAGACCAGGACGAGGCCAGAACGAGGCTCCATAGGAATGCATTGACTTCAGGTTTTCTGAACAGCAGTGATTCCAGACCAGGTCAGAATGAAGATCACGTGCGCGGCCCTGGACTCGAAAAATGACAGGATCCAGGGATCGGTAAGTATTTCTACACCCAGCTCCCCACTGACACACCAATGCACAAATGGAGGGTGCAAAAAATAAATAAAGTGGAGTGCTTCTTTAAATGCTCATGGTCACAATGAAGGGAGACAAAAGCGAAAAAAAATAATTGCAGCTGAAAGGACAAAATTAGTTGCAACATCAAGGGGTTAATAATTATAGTACATGCAGATCACTGTATAGAGCTTTTCAGCTCCCCAGGGGCATACGGTTGGGAGCTTTGACTGGCGGGGTCACTTTAAGAATAAATAAATGGGGGGTGGCATCACTTCATCATGATCTACAGAGATTGGCCAGTGATCACATGGTAGGGGGCTATAGAGCTCCCTATAAGATAGTAATGCCCTTCGTCCTCCTCTTTGGCCCCTGCAGCTTGGCGTCTTTCCCCCACTCCCTCTCTTGATTTGACTCCTTAATGACACGTTTTTTTTCATTTTCGTTTATCACTCCCCTTCCTTGCTTTCGTTTTTACAGCGTCTATCGTCCGGTAATAACTACATGTTCACTTTATTCTACGGATGAATATGATAACGGCGATACCGAATTTATCATTTTTTCATGTTTTACCACTTTGTAAAACTATTTGTTAAAAAAATTAGTTTTGCGTCGCCAAAATCTGAGAGCCATAACTTTTTTATGTTTCTGTAGATTGAGCGATGTGAGGGCTTATTTTTTGCGAGGCGAGCTTTTATTGTTACCATTTTGGAGTACATGCGACTATTTGGTCAGTTTTTATTCTATTTTTTGGGGAGCTAACGTGACCAAAAAACAGCAATTTGGGTGCTTTAAACATTTTTTTTTTTTTTTTTACTGTGTTCAGTGGGTTAGATAACATCAGATTGTAATAGTTCGGACTTTTGCAAATGTGGCTATAACAGTTATGCTAATTTATATTTTGTTTAACATTACTTTAGGGAAAAAATGGGAAGAGGGAATTTAACTTTTTTTAAATTCTGTTTAGTAGTCCCCCTAGTGGACTTGAACCAGCGATCATTGGATCGCTCACACGATCTACTGCAATAGTAAAGATTGCAGTATATTGTGATTCTTACAGCCACCTATAAAGCCCTGCCGGAGAACAAAGATGGCAGACCCTTCATTAGGCCCCCAGGCTGCCATTATAACCATCGGCATCCCGCGATAGCATCGTGTGGGGACAATGGCACGTCGGAGGGGGTCGCCCCTCTCATTCTAATGTGTTAGATGCTGTGGTCGTGATTGACTGTGGCCTCTAAGTGGTTAAATTGGCATAATCAAAGTGATATTTGATTCTGTCCGTTGCAGTGCGGTGTTGGCTATATTACACAGCCATTACCCGCTAAGTATGGAGCGACCCCAGCCCGTGATCTCGCTCCATACTTCCCCTTAACGACTGCCATGTACATGTATGTGGCATGTTGTTAAGGAAATAAATGTTATTTTGTTGATTGTTTCAGTGAATTTTTTTGTTCATCCTGTTTTGATTATTTTGCTTATTTTATTCTGTTGTAGATATCACAGCGCGCGGTTCTAGGAGGATCTTGTCTAGATGACGGTGAAACACATAGGTAGAGCGCCAGGGACTGCAGGGAAGTGCAACCCGGTCTTTCTTTCCGTGAATTGACACAGAGTGTGATTTGCTAATTTATTGGCGACTTTTCACTATTATGGAGATCAACGGATCGGGATTCTTCCCCATCTTCTTGGCCTTTTGGTGTGTGGCCTGGCTCTCTGCTAGCTACACACTGACTGTTATCAACAACCATACCTGCACCGCTGATCCGGGAACCTGCGCCGATGAACATCTGCTTCAGCTGGGATCAGGTGAGGAAGCAGGGTCAGCGGCTATTGTGTCAGGAGATGCTGGGGGAGGGAGGCCCGGGCAGAGGAGACGCCGCAGGGGCACAGCAGTGAGGGCATTGCATGGCTCAACCCCCTATCAGAGGACAAGAGCTGGAGAAGAAGTCGTCCGGTCTCAGCCAGGGCTGCGGTCTCCTGCACAACTGTGTCATTATTGAATTTACCGTCCAGTTCTGGCCCGCAGCTGGAGGGTCCGAGCAGGGATGTGGCACATGCTGTTGGTGCCAAGGGGGATCGATGTGATGTTAATCACGCTTCTGCCTTGTCCCTTTTTTCTCTTTCAGGTTTGGCAAAGGAATCGTCAAGGAGAGGGAGGAAACACAGATCTGGCGGTGGGCGCAGGCACGGTCGGCGGAGATCACCCTCGTCATCTTCTGAGCGACAACCCTCCTCTTCTTCTTATCAATATCTACATCATCTTCCCCGCCGAGGACGCAGAGCCGTGCTGATGTCACAGAGAGATGACGAGGGGTTATAAATATTCCCCTGACAGCTGCCCGGTCTTTCTTTCCGTGAATTGACACAGTGCGATTTGCTAATTTATTGGCGACTTCTCACTTTATGGAGACCAATGGATTGGGATTCTTCTCCATCTTCTTGGCCTTTTGGTGTGTGGCCTGGCTCTCTGCTAGCTACACCCTGACCTCTCATCAACAACCATGCCCCCCCACTGATGTACATCATCCCCTCAGTTCTGTAGATTATCTGACTGCTGATTATTAAGATGAAACAATTCTGACAATTTTTCCATATTATTTAACATTGAGCGTTTTCTTTTTTGTTTTGCAGTGAAATGGGAAATTTCTTTGCAGAAAATATCCTGTTTAGAATGGGATTCATAGGAATGGCCATTGCCTGTAAGTAGCAATCACGGAAGTGATTATAATATTCTCTTCATGCAGCAGTAATCAGATTTTTCTAAAAAATAAATAAAGTTTTGTTCATTTCAATTGATAATAATTGTCCGGATCAGACGATGCAGATAAATGTTCTCGTCCATTATTGTAGGTTTATTTTTGGGTTTAGCGCTTGGTCCGCGCTTCATAGATGTTATTAGGTTGTTTTACACGTGGTACAGGATTTATTTGGCTTATTTTCTCTTTTTCAGCTCTGGGCCTGACGTTTCTACATTATAAGTTCATTATGTTCCATGCTGAAGCCTTTCGGGATCGTCAGACCTTGGTTTAAAAGATCCTCATGGCAATTGGATGGTCATCATGCGTCGGGACAGCCGTGATGGCTACATTTTCGGTAAGTTAATAAATGTTTTACATTGATGGGGTTGTCCCATCTTCACTAAATAGGGACCCGCTGGCAATCAGCTGAACCCCTGGTGATCATGATCAGTGGTTATCACCGGGTGGCCACATCATAAAGTGGTATTACATGGCTTATTCCAATGAATGGACGACCATGTAATAGATGTGTCTAATATAAAGGAGTCACAAGCAAGAGACCAACCTCTATATCCATTATGTCTCTGTGGTTATTATATCAGAACACGTTATTTAGGATTTATTGGGAAGTTCTGAGGGTAAATTAGTGATTAGTTCCATAAGATTTGCTGTAACCTCTGTGTGCTTTTTTTCTAGACCTACCGTTATCCAATGACTCACCGGATTTGCGCTTTCATTGCATTCGGGTTTGCCAGCCTTTACAACCTTTGGCAGTCCATACTCGTCTACAAAGTGCCCGAAAGCCGAAGAGTCATCAGCCATTTCAGACTGGCGTCCTGCATAATGGCCATGACCTTAGTGGTTTTCTGTATCCTTTCTTAAATAATATTTGAATGGAATCCAATTGTCCTTGTCTTTAGGTTCACATGTAGGAAACATCAGATCCTGAGGTGATCATTTCCCTTTATTTTCTGATCTCCGCCGTCAGATGGCGACATGCTGGTGTAACACAACGCCATCTGGTAACATTGTTCAGCTTCTTGCAGGAACATACTGAATAGAAAGCAAGCGGTACTGTCCTTGCTATATATGTATTATATTAACATTTATCTCACATAAATATGTAGTAAATTCTATAAGACACTTTATAAACGTTATTTTCCTATATAATAAATTACCAGTCATTGGAAGTAGGGTATCCATATACACCCACCTGTGCGCTGGAGATCAATGTGTAAAGCTATGTACAGATTTTATTTGCACCCCTAGAAGCCGTTCTATAGCAAAACAATTGTACCTATAATCTTTGTGCTTATTCTCAGCACCATGGTGATCGTGACGCCCGCAATGTAATGGATATGGTGTCACATGACAATGGGTCAGGTCAATTTTGGCATCGCCGTCAGTCACATGGAGTATACAATAAACATGAAGGCAGCAAAACCTCGGCCCGGGTGGAAAGTTCTTGTTTTGTGCAATTTTTAATGTATTCATTTTGATATTTTTTCACAGATCAGTGAAATGACAGCAAAGATCATGGAGTGGTCGACGTTGGTCCTCATTCTGGTGAATGTATTGAGCTACTATCAGAATATGCAGGTAAGTAGACGTCACCTCATTATCACCTCGTATACCAGACCTCGTAATAACATTATTATTCATCTCTACAATCATGGGGTTTATAATGTGGATATGTGTTTCTTTTCTTAGAGTTTATCTATAACAATTACCTGGAAAAGCTTCACCATCTCCAAGAGGGAGAAGAACCAGGACTCTGAAGTATAAAGAGGATCATCGTGGACGGTGACGTGAGACGGCGCAGGGGCACAGCAGTGAGGGCATTGCATGGCCCAACCCCCTATCAGAGGACAAGAGCTGGAGAAGAAGTCGTCCGGTCTCAGCCAGGGCTGCGGTCTCCTGCACAACTGTGTCATTATTGAATGTACCGTCCAGTTCTGGCCCGCAGCTGGAGGGTCCGAGCAGGAATGTGGCACATGCTGTTGGTGCCAAGGGGGATCGATGTGATGTTAATCACGCTTCTGCCTTGTCCCTTTTTTCTCTTTCAGGTTTGGCAAAGGAATCGTCAAGGAGAGGGAGGAAACACAGATCTGGCGGCGGGCGCAGGCACGGTCGGCGGAGATCACCCTCGTCATCTTCTGAGCGACAACCCTCCTCTTCTTCTTATCAATATCTACATCATCTTCCCCACCGAGGACGCAGAGCCGTGCTGATGTCACAGAGAGATGACGAGGGGTTATAAATATTCCCCTGACAGCTGCCCGGTCTTTCTTTCCATGAATTGACACAGTGCGATTTGCTAATTTATTGGCGACTTCTCACTTTATGGAGACCAATGGATTGGGATTCTTCTCCATCTTCTTGGCCTTTTGGTGTGTGGCCTGGCTCTCTGCTAGCTACACCCTGACCTCTCATCAACAACCATGCCCCCCCCCACTGATGTACATCATCCCCTCAGTTCTGTAGATTATCTGACTGCTGATTATTAAGATGAAACAATTCTGACAATTTTTCCATATTATTTAATATTGAGCGTTTTCTGTTTTGTTTTGCAGTGAAATGGGAAATTTCTTTGCAGAAAATATCCTGTTTAGAATGGGATTCATAGGAATGGCCATTGCCTGTAAGTAACAATCACGGAAGTGATTATAATAGTCTCTTCATGCAGCAGTAATCAGATTTTTCTAAAAAATAAATAAAGTTTTGTTCATTTCAATTGATAATAATTGTCCGGATCAGACGATGCAGATAAATGTTCCCGTCCATTATTGTAGGTTTCTTTTTGGGTTTAGCGCTTGGTCTGCGCTTCATAGATGTTATTAGGTTGTTTTACACGTGGTACAGGATTTATTTGGCTTACTTTCTCTTTTTCAGCTCTGGGCCTGACGTTTCTACATTATAAGTTCATTATGTTCCATGCTGAAGTCTTTCGGGATCGTCAGACCTTGGTTTAAAAGATCCTCATGGCAATTGGATGGTCATCATGCGTCGGGACAGCCGTGATGGCTACATTTTCGGTAAGTTAATAAATGTTTTACATTGATGGGGTTGTCCCATCTTCACTAAATAGGGATCCGCTGGCAATCAGCTGAACCCCTGGTGATCATGATCAGTGGTTATCACCGGGTGGCCACATCATAGAGTGGTATTACATGGCTTATTCCAATGAATGGACGACCATGTAATAGATGTGTCTAATAGAAAGGAGTCACAAGCAAGAGACCAACCTCTATATCCATTATGTCTCTGTGGTTATTATATCAGAACACGTTATTTAGGATTTATTGGGAAGTTCTGAGGGTAAATTAGTGATTAGTTCCATAAGATTTGCTGTAACCTCTGTCTGCTTGTTTTCTAGACCTACCGTTATCCAATGACTCACCGGATTTGCGCTTTTCATTGCATTCGGGTTTGCCAGCCTTTACAACCTTTGGCAGTCCATACTCGTCTACAAAGTGCCCGAAAGCCGAAGAGTCATCAGCCATTTCAGACTGGCGTCCTGTATAATGGCCGTGACCTTAGTGGTTTTCTGTATCCTTTCTTAAATAATATTTGAATGGAATCCAATTGTCCTTGTCTTTAGGTTCACATGTAGGAAACATCAGATCCTGAGGTGATCATTTCCCTTCATTTTCTGATCTTGCCCGCCAGATGGCGACATGCTGGTGTAACACAGCGCCATCTGGTAACATTGTTCAGCTTCTTGCAGGAACATACTGAATAGAAAGCAAGCGGTACTGTCCTTGCTATATATGTATTATATTAACATTTATCTCACATAAATATGTAGTTAATTCTATAAGACACTTTATAAACGTTATTTTCCTATATAATAAATTACCAGTCATTGGAAGTAGGGTATCCGTATACACCCACCTGTGCGCTGGAGATCAATGTGTAAAGCTATGTACAGATTTTATTTGTACCCCTAAAAGCCGTTCTATAGGAAAACAATTGGACCTATAATCTTTGTGCTTATTCTCAGCACCATGGTGATCGTGACGCCCGCAATGTAATGGATATGGTGTCACATGACAATGGGTCAGGTCCATTTTGGCATCGCCGTCAGTCACATGGAGTATACAATAAACATGAATGCAGCAAAACCTCGGCCCGGGTGGAAAGTTCTTGTTTTGTGCAATTTTTAATGTATTAATTTTGATATTTTTTCACAGATCAGTGAAATTACAGCAAAGATCATAGAGTGGTCGATGTTGGTCCTCATGCTGGTGAATGTATTGAGCTACTATCAGAATATGCAGGTCAGTAGACGTCACCTCATTATCCCCTCGTATACCGGACCTCGTAATAACATTATTATTCATCTCTACAATCATGGGGTTTATAATGTGGATATGTGTTTCTTTTCTTAGAGTTTATCTATAACAATTACCCGGAAAAGCTTCACCATCTCCAAGAGGGAGAAGAACCAGGACTCTGGAGTATAAAGAGGACCATCGTGGACGGTGACGTGAGACGGTTTCATCTGATCACACACCCCAATCCAGAAATACACAAGATCCAGCCCTAATCTTCCATGTCAGACCTGACAACAATAAAAATAAAGGTGAGGTCAATGTGTTGTATGTCCTAAATCACATGTATATAGATGGCAGGTAGAGAATATACAATATCCAATCCAAACACTAATAAAAGGGAGCTCTATTAGAAGATTTGTCCATATAGTTACAGGTTTACGGTCTCTTATTTCCAGTTTTATACAATGATGTGGAATGGCGCGACACAGCCAAGCAGTAACTACTATGGGAACATCCCAAACTGCAGAAGATCTAGAGATGGCGACCAAGTGCCAAGACATCCAAGCCGGATCCTGCTCGCTCCCCCTCTCAGTACCGGATCCCGGGACGACACGTGGTGCACCCCGTACTCCCGCCGCGCTGCACATGTAAGCAGCGGCAATCTTCGGTGCCTCCTGTTGCTCCCCCCGCACTGACAGCTGGCCTCCGGACTTGGCCGTTTCCCCGTGTTCCCACGCTTCGGTGGCTGGTCTGCGCCGCGTATAGCGGCTGTTGCAATAGTTTTACCTGGCTGGGTGTGGGAGCTCCTCTTCCCTGCGTCCTCACATGCAGGCGCCGGAACCGGAAGTCCTCGGTTTTATTTTTCTTAGTCAGATTTGAAAATAAAAGAAGTGATCTGATTGGTTGCTATGGACAATGTTCCCATGCTTTATAACTGCTCAGTTTTTCTACTCCACATCTGCCCAGAAGTAACCATAGCAACCAATTCAAAAGATGAGAGTTGGTAGATTGGAGGGTCTTATAAGTGACAACCACAGCCCACCATGCAGTGACAGCCAGAGCCTCTAGAGGCAACATCTACTGCATCAATTATAGTGACAGCTACTGACCCCAATAATAGTGACAGCTACTGACCCCAATAACAGTGACAGCTACTGACCCCAATAATAGTGACAGCTACTGACCCCAATAATAGTGACAGCTACTGACCCCAATAATAGTGACAGCTACTGACCCCAATAATAGTGACAGCTACTGACCCCAATAATAGTGACATCTACTGACCCCAATAATAGTGACAGCTACTGACCCCAATAATAGTGACAGCTACTGACCCCAATAATAGTGACAGCTACTGACCCCAATAATAGTGACAGCTACTGACCCCAATAATAGTGACAGCTACTGACCCCAATAATAGTGGCAGCTACTGACCCCAATAATAGTGACATCTACTGACCCCAATAATAGTGACATCTACTGACCCCAATAATAGTGACAGCTACTACCCCCATTAATAGTGACAGCTACTGACCCCAGTAATAGTGACAGCTACTGACCCCAATAATAGTGACAGCTACTGACCCCAATAACAGTTTCCAGACGCGAAAAATAACATTATTTATGGTGAATAATGAGGAGCAGAAAAAACAATAAAAATAAAGATAAATTAACCCCTTACTGCTTTTGCCCACTTTTGACCTTCCTGACAGAGCCTCATTTTTCAAATCTGACGTTTCACTTTATGTGGTAATAACTTCGGAATGCTTTTAACTATCCAAGCGATTCTGAGATTATTTTCTCTTGATAAATTGGACTTTATGTCACTCGCAAAATTTGCTCGATACACTTAGTATTTAATTCTGAAAAACACACAAATTTAGCGAAAAAATTAAAAAATTAGCATTTTTCTAAATTTAAATGTATCTGCTTGTAAGACAGGCCGTTACACTGCAAAAAATTGTTCCTAATTAACATCCCCCATATGTCTACATTAGATTGACATCGTTTTTTGAACGTCCTTTTATTTTTATAGGACGTTAAAAGGCTTAGAACTTTACCAGCAATTTCTCATATTTTCAAGAAAATTTCAAAAGGCTATTTTTACAGAGGGCAGTTCAGTTGTGAAACCCCGAAAAAGTCACCCCATTTTAAAAACTTCACCCCTCAAAGTATTCAAAACAGCATTTAGAACGTTTCTTAACCCTTCAGACGGTTTCACAGGAATTACAGCAAAGTAGAGGTGAAATTTACAAATTTCATTTGTTTTTAGCAGAAATTCATTTTAAATCCATTTTTTTTGTAACACAGAAAGTTGTACCAAAGAATTGCAACTCAATATTTATTTCCCAGGTTCTGCAGATTTAGAAAATATCCCACATGTGACCCTAGTTTGGTACTGGACTGAAGCCCCGACCTCAGAAGCAAAGGCGCACCTCGTGGATTTTGGGGCCATCTTTTTATTAGAATATATTTTAGGCACCATGTCAGGTTTGAAGGGCTCTTGCGGTGCCAAAACAGTGGAAATCCCCCAAAAGTGACCCCATTTGGGAAACTACACACCTCAAGGAAATTATCTAGGGGTATAGTGAGCATTTTGACCGCTCAGGTTTATTGCAGAAATTATTGGGAGTAGGCCGTAAAAATTAAAATCTATATTTTTTCAAAGAAAATGTAGGTTTAGCTAATTTCTTTTCATTTCAACAAGGACTAAAGGGGAAAAAGCAATTCGTAAAGCAATTTTTCCTAAGTAAAACAATACTCCACATGTGGTCATAAACGGCTGTTTGGACAAATGGTGGGGCTCAGAAGGGAAAGAGCGCCATTTGGCTTTTTGAGATCACATTTAGCAGGAATAGTTTACAGAGGCCATGTCACATTTGCAAAGCCCCTGAGGGACCAAAACAATGAAAACGCCCAAAAAGTGACTCCATTTAGGAAACTACACCCCTTGAGGAATTCATCTAGGGGTGTAGTGAATTTTTGGACCCCACAGGTATTTCATAGAAATTATTAGAATTGGGCAGTGAAAATAAAAACAATCCCTTTTCTTGAATAAAACGTAGCTTTAGCTCAAAATTTCTCATTTTCTCAACAAATAAAGGAAAAAAAGAACTCCAGCATTTGTAAAGCAATTTCTCCCAAGTACGGCAATACCCCATATGTGGTCATAAACTGCTGTTTGGGCACACGGCAGGGCTTAGAATGGAAGGAGTGCCATTTGGCTGTCACGTTGGGTACGTGGACCCACTGTACCGTACCGCCTTAACGGTATGGCTGCTGGCCGAATAGACACGAAGCGGCTCAGCGCTCACATGAGTGATTCAGCTGCTTTGTTCTAGCGATTGTTGGGGGTCTCAGTGCTCGGACGCCCACCAATCTAAACTTCTGACATGTCTCTATGACATGTCAGTAGTTTGTCGAACGTTTAGCTACACTTTAAATGTTAATTTAAATGTACCACAAAATGGTCACAATGAAGGGAGACAAAAGGAAAAAAAAATATTTGCAGCTTAAAAGACAAAATTGTTTGCAACATCAAGGAGTTAATAATTATACTACATGCAGATCACTGTATAGAGCTTTTCAGCTCCCCAGGGGCATACGGTTGGGAGCTTTGACTGACGGGGTCACTTTAAGAATAAATAAATGGGGGGTGGCATCACTTCATCATGATCTACAGGGATTGGCCAGTGATCACATAGTAGGGGGCTATAGAGCTCCCTATAAAATAGTAATGCCCTTCGTCCTCTTTGGACCCTGCAGCTTGGCGTCTTTCCCCCACTCCCTCTCATGATTTGACTCCTTAATGACACGTTTTTTTTTCATTTTCGTCGGAGGGGGTCGTCCCTCTCAATCTAATGCGTTAGATGCTGTGGTCGTGATTGACTTTGGCATCTAAGGGGTTAAACAGGCAGACTCAAAGTGATATTTGATTCTGTCCATTGCAGTGCGGTGTTGGCTATATTACACAGCCATTACCCGCTAAGTATGGAGTGACCCCAGCCCGTGATCCCGCTCCATACTTCTCTTCAACGACTGCCATGTACATGTATGTGACATGTTGTTAAGGAGTTAAACGTCATTTTGGTGATAATTAATTCAGAGTTTTTATGTTCATCCTGTTTTGATCATTTTCTTCTGTTCCAGACGTCACAGCGGCGGTTCTAGGAGGATCTTGTCTCTACCGTTCGTGAAATCACCCGGAAACAACTGGAGCATGCCCATCGCGCCTGCAATGTTCTGCCACCCGGGGTGACCTGTTTATCTTGTAATGTGTTTATCCAACCAGCGGACGTAATAATAATAAAAGCTGTGGCCGACCCCCACTTTACCCCACATCTTGGTCTGAGTCCCAGTTATTTCATATAAATGTTAGAGGTTGTGTTATATGGGGGTGATGCCTTCATTGGTCTTGTCAGTCTTGTTTTACCAAATGTAATCCCCTGTTATACAGGGTGGGCCATTTATATGGATACACCTAAATAAAATGGGAATGGTTGGTGATATTAACTTCCTGTTTGTGGCACATTAGTATATGGGAGGGGGAAACTTTTCAAGCTGGGTGTTGACCATGGCGGCCATTTTGAAGTTGGCCATTTTGTATCCAACTTTAGTTTTTTCAATGGGAAGAGGGTCATGTGACACATCAAACTTATCGAGAATTTCACAAGAAAAACAATGGTGTGCTTGGTTTTAACGTTACTTTATTCTTTCATGAGTTATTTACAAGCTTCTCTTTGTTTACAGCCATTGACATGTCGCAGAGGTTAACACGTGAGGAGCGGATAGAAATTGTGTTGATGTCTGTTGAACGCAGTACCCGGGTCATTGCAGCAGATTTCAATGTAAGACACCCTACGAGACCACCCATCTCCCATGCTACAGTTTGCAAACTGCTTGCCAAGTTTCGTGAAACTGGTTCAGTGTTGGATTTGCCCAAATGTGGACGCATGAAAACTGTCACTAATGAAGAAACATCAGTGGCTGTCCTAGCTTCATTCAGCAAGAGCCCACAGCGTAGCACTCTCCGCATGTCACTGGAGAGTGGCATCAGTCGAACATCCCTTCGGCGGATATTAGCTACTCACAAATGGCACCCTTACAAACTCCAGCTGCTGCAGCATCTCAACGAGGATGACCCAGATTGGCGCACTGAATTTGCAGAATGGGCAAAACAAAAATTGGAACAGGACCCTCAGTTTACACAGAACATTTTGTTCAGTGATGAGGAAAACTTTTATGTGAATGGTGAAGTTAACAAACAAAACCACCGCTATTGGTCTGACACTAAGCCACATTGGATAGATCCCTCCAAGACTGTTGGAACACAAAAATTGATGGTATGGTGTGGTATATGGGGTATAAAGATAGTGGGGCCATTCTTCATCAATGGAAACCTCAAGGCCACGGGATATCTGAAATTGCTACATGGTGATGTGTTTCCCTCTTTATGCACTGAAGCTGGCACGTTCCCTGAGTTTTTCCAGCAAGGTGGTGCACCACCACATTATGGGTGTCAGGTCCGAGCATTCCTAAATGAACAGTTTCCTGGAAAGTGGATTGGTCGTCGTGGGCCAGTTGAATGGCCCCCTAGGTCTCCCGATCTGACCACCTTAGACTTTTATCTTTGGGGTCATCTGAAGGCAATTGTCTATGCTGTGAAGATACGAGATGTGCAGCAACTGAAACTACGGATACTGGAAGTCTGTGCTAGCATTTCTTCTGCGGTGTTGCTATCAGTGTGTGAAGAGTGGGAGAAGAGGGTTGCATTGACAATCCAACACAATGGGCAGCACTTTGATCACATTTTATAAGTGGTCAGAAACTTGTAAATAACTCATGAAAGAATAAAGTAACGTTAAAACCAAGGACACCATTGTTTTTCTTGTGAAATTCTCGATAAGTTTGATGTGTCACATGACCCTCTTCCCATTGAAAAAACTAAAGTTGGATACAAAATGGCCGACTTCAAAATGGCCGCCATGGTCAACACCCAGCTTGAAAAGTTTCCCCCCTCCCATATACTAATGTGCCACAAACAGGAAGTTAATATCACCAACCATTCCCATTTTATTTAGGTGTATCCTTATAAATGGCCCACCCTGTACAATGCTGTCACCCAAAACAACATGGAAAAATCAATGGAGGGGGGTAAATAGTTTTTATTAGCACAGTATAACAGATGACCTTACATTGACCTCTGTGAAAAAAGACTCTAAAATGTCACTACATCAATGACTTATGTTCTGGGGTCTGCAAAGCGCATAGCAGAAATAAGTTCATAGCAGATACTAAACCATGGCAGCTCCAGAGCAGAACTGACCTTACTGTGACATCACGATGACATCACTGAGCTATGATGTCACAGAGAGCTGAGAATTTGGGAATTCCCCTGACAGCAGCAGAACTGACCTTACTGTGACATCATGATGACATCACTTAACTATGATGTCACAGAGAGATGATGGGAGGTTAGAAATATTCCACTGACAGCAGCCCGGTCTTTCTTTCTGTGAATTGACACAGAGTGTGATTTGCTATTTTATTGGCGACTTTTCACTATTATGGAAATCAACGGATTGGGATTCTTCCCCATCTTCTTGGCCTTTTGGTGTGTGGCCTGGCTCTCTGGTGGCTACACCCTGACTGTGATCAAGGACCATGCCCCCCCACTGATGTACATCAGGTAAGATGGAGAATTACACGACTCTTATTTTATAGTTTGGGAATGTATAAGGTAATTACTTAAATATGGAGGAAATATCTAAGTAACAAAGTGGCTTCCATTACCCAGAGGGGCTGCAAGAGGACAGAGAAACGCATCCCCTCATCCCTATAGATTATTATCAGACTGCTGATTATTAAGATTAAACAATTATGAAAAATGTTCGATATTATTTAACATTGACTTTTTCTTTTTCGTTTCACAGTGAAACGGGAAATTTCTTTCCCGAAAATATCCTGTTTAGAATAGGATTCGTAGGAATGGCCATTGCCTGTAAGTAAATATCACAGAAGTGATTATAATATGTTCTTACTTCTGGGGGATGGCGGGTTATTATAAAATGTCTTATATCTGATTATATTACTCTGGGGTCAAACCTACATTTATTTTTATAAAAATGTGATTACTACGTCAGTGAGAGATGCAGGCCGGTTGCTAGGGACACATTGCTGGACAAGACTGTGGTTGTTAGGTAGTGTTTCCCTAGCAACCAGACTGTCAGACATGACTCAGACTTGGCATCAGTCCCGCCCTGCCCCCATCTCAGCCTGCAGCAGTAATCAGATTATTCTAAATAATAAATAAAGTTTTGTTAATCTCAACTGATAATAATAGTCCGGATCAGACGATGCAGATAAATGTTCCCGTCCATTATTGTAGGTTTCTTGTTGGGTTTAGCGCTTGGTCCGCGCTTCATAGATGTTATTAGGTTGTTTTACACGTGGTACAGGATTTATTTGGCTTATTTTCTCTTTTTCAGCTCTGGGTCTGACGTTTCTACATTACAAGTTCATCATGCTCCATGCTGAAGCCTTTGGGCCTCGTCAGACCTTGGTTCAAAAGATCCTCCTGGCAATTGGATGGTCATCATGCGTTGGGACGGCCATGATGGCTATGTTTTCGGTAAGTTAATAAATGTTTTATGTTAATAGGGTTGTCCCATCTGCCCTAAATAGGGACCCGCTGGCAATCAGCTGATCACTGTGTTTCCGGCAGCTGAACCCCTGGTGATCATGATCAGCGGTTATCACCGTGTGGCCACACATTAAAGTGGTAATACATGGCTTATTCGAATGAATGGACGACCATGTAGTAGATGTGTGTCTGCTCCATCTAACAGAGAGGAGTCCCAAGCAGGAGAACAACCTCTATATCCATTATGTCTCTGTGGTTATTATATCAGAACACGTTATTTAGGATTTATTGGGAAGTTCTGAGGGTAAGTTAGTGATTAGTTCCATAAGATTTGCTGTAACCTCTATCTTCTTGTTTTCTAGACCTACCGTTATCCAATGACTCACCGGATTTGCGCTTTCGTTGCATTCGGGTTTGGCAGCCTTTACAACCTTTGGCAGTCCATACTCCTCTACAAAGTGCCCGAAAGCCGAAGAGTCATCAGCCATTTCAGACTGGCGTCCTGTATAATGGCCGTGACCTTAGTGGTTTTCTGTATCCTTTCTTAAATAATATTTGAATGGAATCCAACCGTACTTGTCTTTAGGTTCACATGTAGGAAACATCAGATCCTGAGGTAATCATTTCCCTTTATTTTCTGATCTCCGCCGTCAGATGGCGACATGCTGGTGTAACATAGCGCCATCTGGTAACATTGTTCAGCTTCTTGCAGGAAGATACTGAATAGAAAGCAGCGGTACTGTCCTTGCTATACTGTATATGTATTACATTAACATTTATCTTACATAAAAGTGTAGTAAATTGTATAGGACACTTACTAAACATAATAAACATTATTTTCCTATATAATAACCCACCAGTCATTGGAAGTAGGGTATCCGTATACACCTACCTGTGCGCTGGAGATCAATGTGTAAAGGTATGTACAGTATATCTCATACATAATATAAAGTTATTGAAATGCTGAGCCGCTGGTACAAACCAGTGGACGTAAAATTCCTTTAATCCGGCACTAATGAGATTATCAATAATTCTGGATCATTGTATACATTTTATTTGCACCCCTAGAAGCCGTTCTATAGGAAAACAATTGGACCTATAATCTTTGTGCTTGTTCTCAGCATCATGGTGGTCGTGACGTCCGCAATGTAATGGATGTGGTGTCACATGACAATGGGTCAGGTCCGTTTTGGCATCGCCGTCAGTCGCATTACTCCATGCAATAAACATGAATGCAGCAAAACCTCGGCCCGGGTGGAAAGTTCTTGCTTTGCGCAACTTTTAATGTATTAATTTTGATATTTTTTCACAGATCAGTGAAATGACAGCAAAGATCATGGAGTGGTCGATGTTGGTCCTCATGCTGGTGAATGTATTGAGCTACTATCAGAATATGCAGGTCAGTAGACGTCACCTCATTATCACCTCGTATACCGGACCTCGTAATAACATTATTATTCATCTCTACAATCATGGGGTTTATAATGTGGATATGTGTTTCTTTTCTTAGAGTTTATCTATAACAATTACCCAAAAAAGCTTCACCATCTCCAAGAGGGAGAAGAACCAGGACTCTGGAGTATAAAGAGGATCATCGTGGACGGTGACGTGACACGCTTTCATCAGACCACACACCCAGATGCCTGTCCGTTTTAAAGAAACACTATGGGCCGGTCACTAATGGGTTAAAAGGGGATCCCCCCCCCCCCATAAATGTGAGGAAATAACCACTCCACTACCCACCCTCTGCCCCCTTGGACCTTGCCCAGACAATGATGACTACTACCACTGGGTTCAGCTGTTATGGTCACTACTGTCTCCATTATCATCTAATAATGTTTTAGAAATATTAGAAGATTTGTCCATATAGTTACAGGTTTACTTTCTCTTTTTCCAGTTTTATACAATGATGTGGAATGGCGCGCCACAGCCAAGCAGTTATCACATCCCAAACTGCAGAAGATCTGGAGATGGCGACCAAGTGCCAAGACATCCACCATCTCCGACCTTTCTCCAAAATATCATCTTACATCAGGGAGGACGAACTACAAGAACCGTTTATAAACAGTGGACACTAGAGGCGAGGTGGAATGGCACGTCACAGCCGAGCAGGAACTTCTCTGGGAACATCTTAAACTGATGAACTCCAGAGATGGCGACCAAGTGCCAAGACGTCCATCAGCTCCAACCTTTCTCAAAAAAAAATCTTACAAACGGGAAGAAAGAACTGCAAGAACCGTTTATGACCAGTGGACTCTACAGCGAGGTGGAATGGCACGTCACAGCGGAGCAGGAACATCTCAAACTGCAGAGGCTCCAGAAATACAACCAAGTGCCGAGACATCCACCACCTCCAACCTTTCTCCCCAATATCATCTTACCACAAGGAGAGAGAAGCAGCGGACTGTTTACTATCCTCATGGTCCTTGTTTGTTGGCTTATAAAACGGTTTAGTAAAGTCATTTTCTACCACCTGAAACCTGTTTTTGTCTTCATTACTGTCAATAATAATAATACTGAGTCTTCCATAGATCTGTCCTCATGAACCTGGAGGAATAAGAACGTCTCAATGTTATTGTAGCAAAATTCTGATTTATGAAAAAAATAAATAGAGGGGATTCCTCTTCTGGAGGGAGCTTCAGAGGTGCTATCTACAAGGGAAGGGGGATAGCACTATATACAGTGGGGGTGACACAATCTACATGGGTGCTCTGTGGCGCCATCTACAGGGGGTACTGTGACATTGTATATAATGAGACAGTACCCCCTGTATATAATGGTGCAGTACCCCCTGTATATATTGATGCAGTACACCCTGTATATAGAGGGCACTGCGGCATTATCTACAGGGGCATGTGTGGCACTATATACAAGGACGTGTGTGGCACTATCTACATGGGGCGCTAGGTGGCACAATCTACATGGACAAACGGTGGGGCTCAGAAGGGAAAGAGCGCCATTTGGCTTTTTGAGATCACATTTAGCAGGAATAGTTTACAGAGGCCATGTCACATTTGCAAAGCCCCTGAGGGACCAAAAACAATGAAAACGCCCAAAAAGTGACTCCATTTAGGAAACTACACCCCTTGAGGAATTCATCTAGGGGTGTAGTGAATTTTTGGACCCCACAGATGTTTCATAGAATTTATTAGAATTGGGCAGTGAAAATAAAAACAATCCCTTTTCTTGAATAAAATGTAGCTTTAGCTCAAAATTTCTCATTTTCTCAACAAATAAAGGAAAAAAAGAACTCCAGCATTTGTAAAGCAATTTCTCCCGAGTACGGCAATACCCCATATGTGGTCATAAACTGCTGTTTGGGCACACGGCAGTGCTTAGAACGGAAGAAGCTCCATTTGGCTGTAACGTTGGGTACGTGGACCCACTGGACGGTACCGCCTTAACGGTATGGCTGCTGGCCGAATAGACATGAAGCGGCTCAGCGCTCACACGAGTGATTCAGCTGCTTCAATCTAGCGATTGTTGGGGTTCTCAGTGCTCGGACGCCCACCAATCTAAACTTCTGACATGTCTCTATGACATGTCAGTAGTTTGTTGAACGTTTAGCTACCTTTAAATGTTAATTTAAATGTACCACAAAATGGTCACAATGAAGGGAGACAAAAGCGAAAAAAAATATTTGCAGCTTAAAAGACAAAATAGGTTGCAACATCAAGGGGTTAATAATTATAGTACATTCAGATCACTGTATAGAGCTTTTCAGCTCCCCAGGGGCATACAGTTGGGAGCTTTGACTGGCGGGGTCACTTTAACCCCTTCCCGCAATTTCACGTACAGTTACATCATGGGAGATGGCCTTTTCCCGCATCTCCACGTAACTGTACGTCATGGAGATGAAGCTGGCTCAGGAGCTGAGCCAGCGACATCACCGCCGGGTGACAGCTGTATGTTACAGCTGGCACCCTGAGGTATCGGCCAGGACCGGAGCTAGCCTCCGATCCGACCGATTAACCCCTCACATGCTGCGTTCAATAGAGATCGCAGCATGTCAGGAGTTTATAGCCATCGGCACCCCAGCAACGTGATCGCTGGGTTGCCGGTGGCTGCAAAGGCGATCGGAGGGCTAATACTTACCTCCTGATCAGCCTGTAACGGAATCCTCCTATGTCCCGTCGTCGGCGGGGCCCAGGAGGCTTCCGGTACCATCGGCAAGATGGCGTCGGCTCAGCTTGCGGTTCAGAAGCTGAGCCGGCGTCATCAGCAGTGGGTGTCCGCTGTATGTTACAGCGGACACCCCGATCTATCGGCAGGAACTGGAGCTAGCTCCGATTCCTGCCGTTAACCCCTTCAATGCAGCGATTCAATGCAATCGCTGCATCAAAGTGGTTTGTATGCAATCGGCAGCCTTGCCATGCGATGGCAAGGCTGGCGACTGCTACTATGGCAACAGGTTGCCTAACAATGGCTTCCTATCTGCCATTACGTTAGCCGATTAGGCCCCGCCCGGAGGCGGAGCCTGATCGGCTTGCTGTCAGTGAACAACTGACAGTTCTAATACATTGCACTACATAGGTAGTGCAATGTATTAGAACATCAAAAAAACAGTTGGATCTTCAATTCCCCTAGTGGGACTAAAGAAAAGTGTAAAAAAAAGTAAAAATAAAAGTTCTAAAAAATACAATAAAAGTTTCAAATAATAACACAAAACACAATCGCCCTTTTTCCCTTATCAAGTCATTTATTATTGATAAAAATAATAAAGCCATACATATTTGGTATCGCTGCGACCGTAACGACCAGAACTATAAAAATATGATGTTATTTATTCCGCACAGTGAACGGCGTAAAAAAAATAACTAAAAAATACTGACATAATTGCTATTTTTTGGTCACTTTGTCTTCCAAAAATTGAAATAAAAAGTGATCAAAAAGTCGCATGTACCCAAAAATGGTGTCTATAAAAACTATAACTCGTCTCGCTAAAAACAAGCCCTCATACAGCTCCGTCAACGAAAAATTTAAAACCGTTATGGCTCTCACAACTTGGCGACAGTAAAAATCCATTCTCTTTACAAAAGTTATTTTATTGTGCAAAAAGTTGTAAAACATAAAAAGTGCTATAAATTAGGTATCACCGGAATCGGACTGACCCGCAGAATAAAGCTAACATGTAATTTATAACACATGGTGAACGCTGTATAAAAAGAACAAAAAAAATATGCCAGAATTGCTGTTTTTTGGTCACCTTGCCTCCCAAAAAAAAAGGATAACAAGTGATCAAAAAGTCGCATGCACCCCAAAATGGTACCAATAAAAACTACAGCTCGTCGCACAAAAAAAACCAGCCTCATACCACTACGTCTATGAAAAAATAAAATTAGTCAAGGCACCAATAAGTTAGCAAATAAAAAATATGCAGTTGTGCCGGCCCGAGGGGAACATTTCTTCTGTTTCAAGTGGCGAATTATCAAGGCCCCTAAAATTAGGGAACCAGGAAGGGGAGGGCCCAAACATATCTGCTGGAAGTGGGGCGCCCGTATTATACCAGGACAACACTACCCAGCAAGATTCCCCAAACTTCAAAGGTGCGGAGTGCGGACCAAAAGGGGAATAAGTAAGGACCATTTATTAGTCCAACACCGGCCTGTGCAGAAAGGATTGTGTCACAGCGTAACACACATCTATGGATTATTTTATTGTTTTTTTTACCCCACTATACCACCTGACTATGCCCCTTATATACTCCAGCCCGCCTTACATGTACCCCCACATTATAAACGGAAACACCAGTAAGACTCCAAACAAAACTACTACAAGCAAAATCCACGCTCCAAAAGCCAAATGGCGCTACCTCCCTTCTGAACCCTACAGTGTGCCCAAACAGCAGTTTACTTCCACATATATGGCATCGCCATACCCGGGATAACCCTTTTAACAATTTTTGGGGTGTGTGTCTCCAGTGGCACAAGCTGGGCGCCACTTATTGGCATATCTATTGAAAAACCATTTTCACTCTGCAACATCGCGTGCACACCAATTTCTGCCAATCACCTGTGGGGTTAATATGCTCACTACACCCCTAGGTGAATACCTTGAGGGGTGTAGTTTCCAAAATGGGGTCACTTCTGGGGGGGATCCACTGTTTTGGTCTCACAGGGACTTTGCAAATGCGACATAGCGACCAGAAACCAATCCAGCAAAATCTGTACTCCAAAAGCCAAATGGTGCTCCTTCCCTTCTGAGCCCTACTCTGTGCCTAAACATCAGTTTATGACCACATATGTGGTATTGCCGTACACAGGAGAAGTTGCTTTACAAGTGTTGGGGTGCTTTTTTTCATTTATTTGTTGAGAATATGAAACATTTTCAGCTAAAACTACGTCTTATTGAAGAAAAAGGATTTTTTTTCTTTTCACTGCCCAATTCTAATAAAATCTATGAAACACCTGTGGGGTCAAAATGCTCACTTATTATATTTTAGGAATAGGGAAAAGAGGAAAAGAGTTGTAGTTCCTATTAGAAATGGAAAAAAATATTTAAATTTTATTAGTATATTTGGGTTAAAATAATTCTAAAATAATTCTATATATTTCTCAATGTAGGTCAAAATTTATTTAGCAGTGCAGAGGACCCCTTGTCCTGCACTTCAAGACCAAAATTTGTCTTATGTATGCTAATATAATACAACAATAAAGTTGGACTATTACTTGCTGAGGTAAGTATAAATCTGCTCACATAGGCATATTATATGCACTGTGTGAATCAGTATTAGCTGTCAATCACTAAACATTGTATCAGTTTTGTATGTACTGGTATTTGCAATGTTTTCTGTTATTAAATAGACATTGTATCTAATTCTTGTGCTGTGCACTAAGTGAATTGCCAAAGGCTTACAATGTATTAGATATTATCCTTTAGTAACTAGACACTGTATCTGTTCCTTTCGTGCTTTACACTGAGTGTGTTAATTTAAGTTTGCTAGTCTAGAGACTTTATCAATTGATTGACAGACACTATATCTGATTCTTTGCAACGATCTTGTACCTATAAGCCTGCTATTTCATACAAGTTGTCAGTTATTTTATGTCTATCTAACGATTTTAATTCCTACAGCAGTCCATATTGTGTTGTTACACCACGCTGGTTGCATCTGTCAAAAGTAGTGACAGTGCGGTAATTTATGTGAATGAGCTCTATAGAGATTATTTTGATTGTAATGTGCTCACAGATAGTGCTCTCCTAAAGTTTGTAAGAGTCCCCAAGAGGAAGCCGGAATGCCGGCGAAACGCGCGTCGGGTGTCCAGTCATATTAATGAACTCAATGTATAAGGTCCTAGCCTAATTCTAATGCTACTACCAACAATACATAATCAATAGTCTGCAAAGACTCACATGTAGAAGCGCTGCTCCCTGAAGGAGAGCGGGACGTATATCCAGATAGACGCTGCAGGGTTAAACCCCTGACAGCGCGCACAAAACCAGCTGACTTGCAGAGCGAACTAGGGTGTTCAGTCATATCAATGTACTCAATGCATAGAGTCCTAGCCTATCCTAATGCTATTACCAATAATCAATAACTAATAGTCTGCAAAGACTTACATGTAAGAAGCGCTGCTTCCATTAGGAGAGTGGGACGTGTATCTTGATAGACGCTGCAGGGTAAACCCCTGACAGCGCATAAAATTGCAATCTGCAGCTGTTAGCTGCCTTCATAGACAACAGACAGCAAGTAGTTCATAAATAAAAGTGAAACAAGCGTAACAATTTGCTGCTGATCTCTACAAAGAGGATCGATAGTGCATGCTTTATACAACATCTTGATAGACGCTGCAGGGTAAACCCCTGACAGCGCATATAATTGCAATCTGCAGTTGTTAGCTGCCTTCATAGAAAACAGACAGCAAGTAGTTCATAAATAAAAGTGAAACAAGCGTAACAATTTGCTGCTGATCTCTACAAAGAGGATCGATAGTGCATGCTTTATACAACATACAGGCTATTCAGCCTAAATACCGCATAGTGCTACTGTGAACAGCCTCTTACAAATTTTAGGAGAGCACTATCTCAGAGCACATTACAATCAAAATAATATCTATAGAGCTCATTCACATAAAAGTGAAATAAGCGTAACAATTTGCTGCTGATCTCAACAAGAGGATCGTTGGTGCATGCTTTATACAACATACAGGCTATTCAGCCTAAATACCGCATAGTGCCACTGTGAACAGCCTCTTACAAACTTTAGGAGAGCACTATCTGTGAGCACATTACAATCAAAATAATCTCTATAGAGCTCATTCACATAAATTACCGCACTGTCACTACTTTTGACAGATGCAACCAGCGTGGTGTAACAACACAATATGGACTGCTGTAGGAATTAAAATCGTTAGATAGACATAAAATAACTGACAACTTGTATGAAATAGCAGGCTTATAGGTACAAGATCGTTGCAAAGAATCAGATATAGTGTCTGTCAATCAATTGATAAAGTCTCTAGACTAGCAAACTTAAATTAACACACTCAGTGTAAAGCACGAAAGGAACAGATACAGTGTCTAGTTACTAAAGGATAATATCTAATACATTGTAAGCCTTTGGCAATTCACTTAGTGCACAGCACAAGAATTAGATACAATGTCTATTTAATAACAGAAAACATTGCAAATACCAGTACATACAAAACTGATACAATGTTTAGTGATTGACAGCTAATACTGATTCACACAGTGCATATAATATGCCTATGTGAGCAGATTTATACTTACCTCAGCAAGTAATAGTCCAACTTTATTGTTGTATTATATTAGCATACATAAGACAAATTTTGGTCTTGAAGTGCAGGACAAGGGGTCCTCTGCACTGCTAAATAAATTTTGACCTACATTGAGAAATATATAGAATTATTTTAGAATTATTTTAACCCAAATATACTAATAAAATTTAAATATTTTTTTCCATTTCTAATAGGAACTACAACTCTTTTCCTCTTTTCCCTATTCCTAAAATATAATAAATAACATTAATTGGTGGTATACACCGTTGTAGTTCCCCAAAAACTCACTTTGTATATATAAATAAGTGAGGGTATCAGCAAAATCTCTATTTTGTCAAAATGCTCACTACACCCCTAGATGAATTCCTCAAGGGGTGTAGTTTCGTGAATCGATTCACTTTTGGGGAGTTTCCACTGTACTGACACCTTAGGAGCTTTGCAAAAGTGACATGGTGTCAAGAAACCAATCCAGCAAGATCTGTGCTCCAAAAGCCAAATGGCACTCCTTCTCTTCTGATCCTTGCCGTATGCCCAAACAGCAGTTTATGACCACAAATGGGATATTGCCGTACTCCAGAGAAGTTGCTTTACAAATGTTGGGGTTCTTTTATTCCTTTATTTGTTGAGAAAATGAAAAATGTTGAGCTAAAGCTACGTCTTATTGGAAAAAAATGATTTTTTTTATCTTCACTGCCCAATTCTAATAAAATCTATGAAACCCCTGTGGGTTCAAAACACTCACTATACCCCTAGATGTATTCTTCAAGGGGTGTAGTTTCCTAAATGGAGTCACTTTTTTGGTGTTTTCACTGTTTTGGTCCCTTAGGGGCTTTGCAAATGCGACGTTGTCTCCGCAAACCATTCCTGCTAAATTTGAGCTCCAAAAGCCAAATGGCGCTCTTTCCCTTCTAAGCTCCGCCGTTTGTCCAAACAGCCGTTTATGACCACATGCGGGGTATTGTTTTACTCGGGAGAAATTGCTTTACAAAAGTAGTGGTGCATTTTCTCCTTTTAGTCCTTGTGGAAATTAGAAAAAAATTAGCTAAACCTACATTTTCTTTGAAAGAATGTAGATTTTCATTTTCACAGCCTACTTCCAATAATTTCTGCAAAAAACCTGCGGGGTCAAAATACTCACTATACCCCTAGATAATTTCCTCAAGGGGTATAGTTTCCAAAATGGGGTCACTTTTGGGGGATTTCCACTGTTTTGGTGCCGCAAGAGCCTTTCAAACCCGACATGGAGCCTAAAATATTTTCTAATAAAAAGGAGGCCCCAAAATCCCCTAGGTGTTCCTTTGTTTCTGAGGCCTGTACTTCAGTCAATAAGTGCAATAGGGCCACATGTGGGGTATTTCTAAAAACTGCATAATCTGGGCAATAGATATTGAGTTGCGTTTCTTGGGTAAAACTTTCTGTGTTACAAAAAAAATTGTTGAAAAATTAATTTCTGCAAAAAAAAAAAGAAATTTGAACATTTCACATCTACTTTGCCTTAATTCCTGTGAAACATCTAAAGGGTTAAGAAACGTTCTAAATGCTGTTTTGAATACTTTGAGGGGTGAAGTTTTTAAAATGGGGTGACTTATCGAGGGTTTCTAATATATAAGGCCCTAAAATCCACTTCACAACTGAACTGGCCCCTGTAAAAATAGCCTTTTGACATTTTCTTGAAAATGTGAGAAATCGCTGCTAAAGTTCTAAGCCTTGTGATTTCATAGAAAAATAAAAGAATGTTCAAAAAACGATGCCAATCTAAAGTAGACATATGGGTGATGTTAATTAGCAACAATTTTGTGGGGTATAACTATCTGTCTTACAAGCAGATACATATAAATTTAGAAAAATGCTATTTTTTGCAATTTTTCGCTACATTTTGGTGTTTTTCACAATTAAATACTTAATATATCGAGCAAATTTTGCCAGTAACATAAAGTCCAATGTGTCACGAGAAAACAGTCTCAGAATCGCTTGGATAGGTAATAGTGAAACATGTCAGATTTGAAAAAATTGGCTGTGTCCTGAAGGCCAAAACAGGCTGTGTCTTGAAGGGGTTAAGAATAAATAAATGGGGGGTGGCATCACTTCATCATGATCTACAGGGATTGGCCAGTGATCACATAGTAAGGGGCTATAGAGCTCCCTATAAAATAGTAATGCCCTTCGTCCTCTTCCTCTTTGGACCCTGCAGCTTGGCGTCTTTCCCCCACTCCCTCTCTTGATTTGACTCCTTAATGACACGACCAATTTTTGTTTTTTCATATTCGTTTATTACTCCCCGCCTTCCAAAAGCCATCACTTTTTTTTTTTTTTCGTCGGCATAACCGTATGAGAGCTTGTTTTTTATGGGACAAGTTGTCATTTTTTATGGTACCATTTAATGTATCTGATAATGTACTGGGAAACTGAAAAATAAATTATTTGTGGGGTGGAATGAGCAAAAAAAAGCTAATGCGCCATTTTCAGGGGGATTTTGTTTTCACCGTGCGGTAATAACTACATGTTCACTTTATTCTACTGATTAATACGATTACGGCGATACCAAATGTATATTTTTTAATGTTTTACCACTTTGTAAAACTATTTGTTAAAAAAATTTGTTTTGCGACTCCAAAATCTGAGAGACGTAATTTTTTTTATGGTTCCGTAGATTGAGCGATGTGAGGGCTTCGATTTTGCGAGGCGAGCTTTTGTTGTTACCATTTTGGGGTACATGCGACTTTTTGATCAGTTTTTATTCCATTTTTTTGGGGAGCTAACGTGACCAAAAAACAGCAATTTGGGTGTTTTACATATTTGTTTTTCTTACAGTGTTCAGCGAGCGGGTTAGATAACATCAGATTGTAATAGTTCGGACTTGCAAACGCGGCGATATCAGTTATGCTAACTTATTTTGTTTAACATTACTTTAGGGAAGAAATGGGAAGAGGGAATTTTTTAGAAATAGAAAAATATATATTTTTTTGGGATATTTATTTCACTTTTTTTAAATTCTGTTTAGTAGTCCCCCTAGTGGACTTAAACCAGTGATCATTGGATCGCTCACACGATCTACTGCAATAGTAACGTATTGCAGTTTATCGTGATTCTTACAGCCACCTATGAAGCCCTGCCGGAGAACAAAGATGGCAGACCCTTCATTAGGCCCCCAGGCTGCCATTATCACCAGCCGCATCCCGCTATAGCATCGTGGGGGGACAATGGCACGTCCGCGGGGGTCGTCCCTCTCATTCTAATGCGTTAGATGCTGTGGTCGTGATTGACTTTGGCATCTAAGGGTTTAAACAGGCAGACTCAAAGTGATATTTGATTCTGTCCATTGCAGTGCGGTGTTGGCTATATTACACAGCCATTACCCGCTAAGTATGGAGTGACCCCAGCCCGTGATCCCGCTCCATACTTCCCTTCAACGACTGCCATGTACATGTAGGTGACATCTTGTTAAAGAGTTAAATGTCATTTTGTTGATAATTGATTCAGAGTTTTTATGTTCATCCTGTTTTGATCATTTTCTTCTGTTCCAGACGTCACAGCGGCGGTTCTAGGAGGATCTTGTCTCTACCGTTCGTGAAATCACCCGGAAACAACTGGAGCATGCCCATCGCGCCTGCAATGTTCTGGCACCCAGGGTGACCTGTTTATCTTGCAATGTGTTTATCCAACCAGCGGACATAATAATAATAAAAGCTGTGGCCGACCCCCACTTTACCCCACATCTTGGTCTAAGTCCCAGTTATTTCATATAAATGTTAGAGGTTGTGTTATATGGGGGTGATGCCTTCATTGGTCCTGTCAGTCTTGTTTTACCAAATGTAATCCCCTGTGATACAATGCCGTCACCCGAAACAACATGGAAAAATCAATGGAGGGGGGTAAATAGTTTTTATTAGCACAGTATAAGGCCTGATTTACACGAGCGTGTGCGTTTTGCTCGCGCAAAAAACGCTGCGTTTTGCGCGCGCAAAAGGCACTTGACAGCTCCGTGTGTCATCCGTGTATGATGCGCGGCTGCGTGATTTTCGCGCAGCCGCCATCATAGAGATGAGGCTAGTCGACGCCCGTCACTGTCCAAGGTGCTGAAAGAGCTAACTGATCGGCAGTAACTCTTTCAGCACCCGCGACAGTGAGTTCCGATCACAATATACACCAACCTGTGAATCAAAAAAAGACGTTCATACTTACCATGAACTTCCTGCTTCCTCCAGTCCGGTCTCCCGGCCGTTGCCTTGGTGACGCGTCCCTCTCCTGTCATCCGGCCCCACCTCCCAGGATGACGCGGCAGTCCATGAGACCGCTGCAGCCTGTGATTGGCTGCAGCCTGTGCTTGGCCTGTGATTGGCTGCAGCTGTCACTTGGTCTGAATTGTCATCCCGGGAGGTCGTTCTGGAGGAAGAAGCCGGGAGTTGTCGGTAAGTCAGAACCTCTTGTTTTTTTTACACGCATATGTATAATGTGATCGGAAGTCACTGTCCATGGTGCTGAACCAGTTTAACTCTTTCAGCACCGTGGACAGTGACTGTCTCCTGCCGTCGCGTACCCGAACATTTTTTGCCGGGTTCGGTCAAAACGAGTTCGGCCGACCCCGGTGAAGTTCGGTGCGCTCATCTCTAATTTGACACTCCGTTTGGATGTTTGTAAACAGAAAAGCACGTGGTGCTTTTATGTTTACATTCATCCTTTTGACAGCTCTTGCGCGAATCACGCAGTTCGCACGGAAGTGCTTCCGTGCGGCATGCGTGGTTTTCACGCACCCATTGACTTCAATGGGTGCGTGATGTGCGAAAAACGCACGATTATAGAACATGTCGTGAGTTTTACGCAACGCACTCACGCTGCGCAAAATTCACGCATCGTCTACACTGCCCCATAGACTAATATAGGTGCGTACGACACGCGTGAAAAGCACGCGCGTCGCACGCGCGTATATTACGCTCGTGTAAATGAGGCCTAACAGATGACCTTACATTGACCTCTGTGAAAAAAGACGCTAAAATGTCACTACATCAATGACTTATGTTCTGGGGTCTGCGAAGCGCATAGCAGAAATAAGTTCATAGATACTAAACCATGGCAGCTCCAGAGCAGAACTGACCTTACTGTGACATCACGATGACATCACTGAGCTATGATGTCACAGAGAGCTGAGAAGTTGGGAATTCCCCTGACAGCAGCAGAACTGACCTTACTGTGACATCATGATGACATCACTTAACTATGATGTCACAGAGAGATGATGGGAGGTTATAAATATTCCCCTGACAGCAGCCCGGTCTTTCTTTCTGTGAATTGACACAGAGTGTGATTTGCTAATTTATTGGCGACTTTTCACTATTATGGAAATCAACGGATTGGGATTCTTCCCCATCTTCTTGGCCTTTTGGTGTGTGGCCTGGCTCTCTGGAGGCTACACCCTGACTGTGATCAAGGACCATGCCCCCCCACTGATGTACATCAGGTAAGATGGAGAATTACACGACTCTTATTTTATAGTTTGGGAATGTATAAGGTAATTACTTAAATATGGAGGAAATATCTAAGTAAGAAAATGGCTTCCATTACGCAGAGGGGCTGCAAGAGGACAGAGAAACGCATCCCCCCAGTCCTATAGATTATTATCAGACTGCTGATTATTAAGATTAAACAATTATGAAAAATTTTCGATATTATTTAACATTGACTTTTTCTTTTTCGTTTCACAGTGAAACGGGAAATTTCTTTCCCGAAAATATCCTTTTTAGAATAGGATTTGTAGGAATGGCCATTGCCTGTAAGTAAATATCACAGAAGTGATTATAATATGTTCTTACTTCTGGGGGATGGCGGGTTATTATAAAATGTCTTATATCTGATTATATTACTCTGGGGTCAAACCTACATTTATTTTTATAAAAATGTGATTACTACGTCAGTGAGAGATGCAGGCCGGTTGCTAGGGACACATTGCTGGACAAGACTGTGGTTGTTAGGTAGTGTTTCCCTAGCAACCAGACTGTCAGACATGACTCAGACTTGGCATCAGTCGCGCCCTGCCCCCATCTCAGCCTGCAGCAGTAATCAGATTATTCTAAATAATAAATAAAGTTTTGTTAATCTCAATTGATAATAATAGTCCGGATCAGACGATGCAGATAAATGTTCCCGTCCATTATTGTAGGTTTCTTGTTGGGTTTAGCGCTTGGTCCGCGCTTCATAGATGTTATTAGCTTGTTTTACACGTGGTACAGGATTTATTTGGCTCATTTTCTCTTTTTCAGCTCTGGGTCTGACGTTTCTACATTACAAGTTCATCATGCTCCATGCTGAAGCCTTTGGGCCTCGTCAGACCTTGGTTCAAAAGATCCTCCTGGCAATTGGATGGTCATCATGCGTTGGGACGGCCATGATGGCTATGTTTTCGGTAAGTTAATAAATGTTTTATGTTAATAGGGTTGTCCCATCTGCCCTAAATAGGGACCCGTTGGCAATCAGCTGATCACTGTGTTTCCGGCAGCTGAACCCCTGGTGATCATGATCAGTGGTTATCACCGTGTGGCCACACATTAAAGTGGTAATACATGGCTTATACCAATGAATGGACGACCATGTAATAGATGTGTGTCTGCTCCATCTAACAGAGAGGAGTCCCAAGCAGGAGACCAACCTCTATATCCATTATGTCTCCGGGGTTATTATATCCATTATGTCTCCGGGGTTATTATATCAGAACACGTTATTTAGGATTTATTGGGAAGTTCTGAGGGTAAGTTAGTGATTAGTTCCATAAGATTTGCTGTAACCTCTGTCTTCTTGTTTTCTAGACCTACCGTTATCCAATGACTCACCGGATTTGCGCTTTCATTGCATTCGGGTTTGGCAGCCTTTACAACCTTTGGCAGTCCATACTCCTCTACAAAGTGCCCGAAAGCCGAAGAGTCATCAGCCATTTCAGACTGGCGTCCTGCATAGTGGCCGTGACCTTACTGGTTTTCTGTATCCTTTTTTAAATAATATTTGAATTGAATCCAACCGTACTTATCTTTAGGTTCACATGTAGGAAACATCAGATCCTGAGGTAATCATTTCCCTTTCTTTTCTGATCTTGGCCGTCAGATGGCGACATGCTGGTGTAACACTGCGCCATCTGGTAACATTGTTCAGCTTCTTGCAGGAAGATAATGAATAGAAAGCAGCGGTACTGTCCTTGCTATATATGTATTATATTAACATTTATCTCACATAAATATGTAGTAAATTCTATAAGACGCTTATTAAACGTTATTTTCCTATATAATAAATTACCAGTCATTGGAAGTTGGGTATCAGTATACACCCACCTGTGCGCTGGAGATCAATGTGTAAAGGTATGTACAGTATATCTCATACATAATATCAAATTATTGACATGCTGAGCTGCTGGTACAAACCAGTGGACGCAAAATTCCTTTAATCCGGCACTAATGAGATTATCAATAATTCTGGATCATTGGATAGATTTTATTTGCACCCCTAGAAGCCGTTCTATAGGAAAATAATTGGACCTATAATCTTTGTGCTCGCACTCAGCACCATGGTGATCGTGACGCCCGCAATGTAATGGATATGGTGTCACATGACAATGGGTCAGGTCCGTTTTGGCATCGCCGTCAGTCACATGACTCCATGCAATAAACATGAATGCAGCAAAATCTCGGAAAGTTGTTGTTTTGTGCAATTTTTAATGTATTCATTTTCATATTTTTTCACAGATCAGTGAAATGACAGCAAAGATCATAGAGTGGTCGACGTTGGTCCTCATGCTGGTGAATGTATTGAGCTACTATCAGAATATGCAGGTCAGTAGACGTCACCTCATTATCACCTCATATACCGGACCTCGTAATAACATTATTATTCATCTCTACAATCATGGGGTTTATAATGTGGATATGTGTTTCTTTTCTTAGAGTTTATCTATAACAATTACTCGGAAAAGCTTCACCATCTCCAAGAGGGAGAAGAACCAGGACTCTGGAGTATAAAGAGGACCATCGTGGACGGTGACGTGAGACGGTTTCATCTGACCACACACCCCAAACCACAAATACACAAGATCCAGCCCTAATCTTCCATGTCAGACCTGACAACAATAAAAATAAAGGTGAGGTCAATGTGTTGTATGTCCTAAATCACATGTATATAGATGGCAGGTAGAGAATATACAATATCCAATCCAAACACTATTAAAAGGGGATCCCGCCCCATAAATGTGAGGAAATAACCAGTCCACTACCCACCCTCTGCCCCCTTGGACCTTGCCCAGACAATGATGACTACTACCACTTGGTTCAGCTGTTATGGTCACTACTGTCTCCATTATCATCTAATAATGTTTTAGAAATATTAGAAGATTTGTCCATATAGTTACAGGTTTACTTTCTCTTTTTCCAGTTTTATACAATGATGTGGAATGGCGCGCCACAGCCAAGCAGTTATCACATCCCAAACTGCAGAAGATCTGGAGATGGCGACCAAGTGCCAAGACATCCACCCTCTCCGACCTATCTCCCATATATCATCTTACATCAGGGAAGACGAACTACAAGAACCGTTTATAAACAGTGGACACTAGAGGTGGAATGGCACGTCACAGCCACGCAGGAACTTCTCTGCGAACATCCTAAACTGATGTACTCCAGAGATGGCGACCAAGTGCCAAGACGTCCATCAGCTCCAACCTTTCTCAAAAAAAAAATCTTACAAACGGGGAGAAAGAACTACAAGAACCGTTTATGACCAGCGGACTCTACAGCGAGGTGGAATGGCACGTCACAGCCGAGCAGGAACATCTCAAACTGCAGAGGCTCCAGAAATACAACCAAGTGCCGAGACATCCACCACCTCCAACCTTTCTCCCCAATATCATCATACCACAAGGGGAAAGAAGCAGCGGACTGTTTACTATCCTCATGGTCCTTGTTTGTTGGCTTATAAAACGGTTTAGTAAAGTCATTTTCTACCACCTGAAACCTGTTTTTGTCTTCATTACTGTCAATAATAATAATCCTGAGTCTTCCATAGATCTGTCCTCATGAACCTGGAGGAATAAGAACGTCTCAATGTTTTTGTAGCAAAATTATGATTTATGAAAAAAATAAATATATATTTTTTACACTATAAGGCTATGTTCACACGGAGTATTTTGCAGGAGGAATTTCTGCCTCAAAATTCCGTTTTGAAGTTTAAGGCAGATTTTCAAACTCTCCCTGCACGCCGATTTCCACTGAGTTTTCCGCGGCATTTCTCGCCCGCGGCCATTGAGTGGCGTGGGCATAAAACACCGCGAAATACGCTTTCTCTACCTCCCATTGAAGTCAATGGGAGGTCAGAGGCGGAAGCGCCCAAAGATAGGGCATGTCGCTTCTTTTTCCCTCGAGGCAGTTTTACTGCTCGCGGGAAAAAGACGCCGACGCCTCCCATTGAAATCAATGGGAGGCATTTTCGGGCCGTTTTTGCCGAGTTTTGCGACGCGGTTTCCGCGTAAAAAAACTCGGCAAAATACTCCGTGTGAACATAGCCTTAGACGTACATTTTATCAATAAAAAAATCTTGCTACAAAATGTGTACACGTGATAGTCTGGACTCTGGGGAGCCTGGCGGCCCCTTATTAACCCCTCTGATCTGTATGATTGATGCAGGGTGGGGAGGGAGTTCGATCACGATGTGAATATTGCATTCAGCTTCCCGTCAGCGGCAGGAAACACCACTAGAGCGTGTGGAGGAGGGTAAACCATTAGACTACCAAGGAGGAGGCAATTTACCTATTCCTTACCCAAGACCACCAGGGAATCAAATACTGACCCCTCTATGTAATGTACGGATGTGCAAGTTCCACCAGAGAGATGCTCTTTATAGGTGAGGACAGTGGCGTAGTTATAGGGGTCACAACGGTCGCCCCTGTTCTTACACAGCGCTGACCGTGCTGGTCTCGCCTCCAACGGAATTTGCATTCGCAGGACACACATTCAGTGGGGTTCAATGCTGGAGCCTTTCTCCAGCATTCACTGTGCCGCGATGTAGTGACATTATCGCGCCTGTCTGCGCCGAGTCACTCACAGCACAGACCGGAGGGGAAGGATCCTCCACCCATCGTGGGAACGGGGATAGGTAATTAATTGTTATTATTTTTCTATTAGGTACATACTTATGGGGGCATTATAGAGGGTATGGGAGGGGGGCTCATATGGTAGCTGCTGAGGGGGCATTATACTGAATGAGACAGCTATAGGGGGCATTATACTGTAGGGGGGCATTATACTGTATGGGGCAGCTATGGGGGCATTATACTTTATGTGGCAGCTATGGAGGGCGTTATACTGTATGGAGGTATCATACTGTATGGGGCAGCTATGGAGGGCTTAATACTGTATGGGGGCATTATACTGTATGGGGCAGCTATGGGTTGCATTATACTGTATAGGGGCATTATACTTTATGTGGCAGCTATGGAGGGCGTTATACTGTATGGGGGTATCATACTGTATGGGGCAGCTATGGAGGGCTTAATACTGTATGGGGGCATTATACTGTATGGGGCAGCTATGGGTTGCATTATACTATACAGGGGCATTATACTTTATGGGGCAACTATGGGGGCATTATACTTTATGTGGCAGCTATGGAGGGCGTTATACTGTATGGGGGTATCATACTGTATGGGGCAGCTATGGAGGGCTTAATACTGTATGGGGGCATTATACTGTATGGGGCAGCTATGGGTTGCATTATACTATACAGGGGCATTATACTTTATGGGGCAACTATGGGGGCATTATACTTTATGGGGCAAATATGGGGGCAATATACTGTATGGGGGCATTATGTTGTATGTGGAGATTTGAGCGGCAATATACTGTGGGGTCAGCTATAGGGGCATTATACTGTATGGGGCAGCTATGGGGGGCATTATACTGTATGGGGGCATTATACTGTGGGGGCAGCTATAGGGACATTACATTGTGGGGGCAGCTATGGGGCATTAAACTGTGGTGGTCAGCTATAGGGGCATTATATTGTGTGGGGGCATTATACGGTGGGGGCAGCTATAGGGGGCATTATAGTGTGGGGGCATTCATGGGGTCTGTCGGGCATAAGCGTGTGCAAGGGTCTGGTGGTGTTGGGGAGGAGTAGGGGTGTCCAAGCTGAATTCTTGCACCAGGGACCATGAGCCTTAGCTACGCCCCTGGGTGAGGTTATTAATGGGTGAGAGTCCTGAAGGGCATCCAGTGCACACTGACTGTTAGGGGAGAAAGGTTTAAATGCGGTTTTAATTTATGGGCAGGTTGTGAAGGGGTTAATAAAGTTTTCTCCTCTTCCATTATCTCTAATTAGCATATGGGTGCAACATATAAAGAAGCTTACCCTTCTATGCTGACTGAGGGTACTGGCCACACTCATGGGCCAATAGAGAGAGGTTTTGTACTGGACTTTGCCCACAAGCAAAGGGCTTAAATTGTCTGCTTTATAGTGCGGCTTCCTCTTTTCACTGGGATCCTGGAGGCGAGTTTTGAGGTACCGCTGCCCTGTCCAGAACAGAGTGCCATGGCTGCTGCTGATGGTGATTTAATGACAGCCTTTAGGGCTCGTATCCTAACAGAAGGGGAAGGTTGGCTCAGCCACTTCCTTGATGAGACGGCTTCCCCACCCGCCTCTATTGATTTTCCACACACTTTCTATTACCGCTGCGGTGATGCAGCAGAATGCTCAGGCACCGATCATACCGATGACGACTCCGGTGGTCCCCTTACCATCCCCATCCACTTCAACTGGTACTGGTGAGTTCCCATACACTGGGGCCTGGGGTGCGTGGGGTTAATGACTCTGAGGTATTATCCACCTTAAAAGCTGTCTTAGGGGCCGTTCACATATGTCCGGTGTCAGCTTCAGTTTACCACCCGGTGTGTTGAAGAAAAGCCGGAGGCAAACTGATGCTAGAACGGATGCCATAGCTTTCTATGGGATCTGTTCTGGCACAGGGGATATCAGTTTTGGCGCCGTACGGTGCCAGACCTCCCTGGGAGCTGGATCCCATGGAGGTCCGGCGCCGTATCCTATCTATTTTAATTGTGGTCGGATGAACGCCAGGTGCTGCCGCATCCACCTTTCGGCAACACCCGGCGGGAAGGTGGTCGTGAGCTAGGAGCGGAATCCTCTGTCATAGTATTGCTGGGGATTCCGCTCCAGGTGGGACCCCTAACGACTACCCTCCCCCCGTCCCGGATTCAGCGGGACAGTTCCGGATTCCGGGCGGTGTGCCCGCTGCTCTGTGCGTCTGGGGGAATGTCTAGCTGTCAACTGTGATCAGGTCCCTGATTGAGAATTAGTTCAGAGTGGAGGAGCAGAGGGAGCTCCTCCGCTCGCCGAGAATTCCCCTGGGCACAACGCTACTTTAACTCTTTCATGCCAACAATCTGTATAGCCACGTCCTTTTCGTACATACCCTGTGCAGCCAGGGCATGAATATACAGATCACTGTTCCAGCCGGCATAGCGCTGTGAAAAGCGCTGGGACGCCGGCTGTGTCAGTGTCTGCGGCTCTGTACAGCGCCGACGTGAATTTACAGTGGGTGTTAAAAGCGCGATCCGGGTGTCTCAGAGTAGTGCTGACACCCGGATCGCGCTGTTATCCCCTGCCTCTGGTCCCGAAGACATGACCGGGACCTGATTGGTTCAGGTCCCGATCATGTGATCGCAGGGAAAATTTGTTGTAGCAACAAACTGGAAAGTTTGTTGCTACAACAAACTTTCCCGAGGACCGATTGCGGGTGCTGCCGTCAGTTGCATGGCAAAACCGGAGGCCATACAACAGCCTCCGGTCTGCCATTCTACGGACCAGCTGATCCTCATAGGCTTCCTGTCAGTGTGACTGTCAGCGTCACACTGACAGTTTATAATACGTTACACTACCTATGTAGTGTAATGTATTATAGCAGCCATCAGTGCTGCAGGTCTTCAAGTAAAAAAAAAAAAAAGTAATAAAAATGTTTTATACAAATGTAAAAACAAGTTATAAGCTACAAAAAATGCTTTTTTTTCCTATAATAAGTCTCTTATTATAGGAAAAAAATAAACCGTAAAAACAGTACACATATTTGGTATCACCGCGTTCGTAACGCCCCCAACTATAAAACAATGATATTATTTTTCCCGCACGGTGAACACCGCAAAAAATAATTAAAAAACAATACTAGTATCACTTTTTTTTTGTCAATCACATATCCCAAAATATAGAATAAAAAGTGATCAAAAATTCGCATGCACCCCAAAATAATACCAATAAAAACTACAACCCGTCCCGCAAAAAACAAGCCCTTACACAGCTTTTTTGGACTGAAAAATAAAAAAATTACGGCTCTCAGAATATGGTGACACAAAAAATAAATAATTTTATAGAAAAGTGATTTTATTGCGCAAACGCCACAAAACGTAAAAAAAACTATATCGCCGTAATCGTACCGACCTGCAGAATAAAGTAAAATGTCATTTATAGCGCACAGTGATTACTGTAAAAAAAAGGACAAAAACATTGTCAAAATGTATGGTTTTTTTTGTCACTTTGCTTGCCAAAAAAATCAAATAAAAAGTGATCAAAAAATCACATGTACCCTAAAATGGTACCAATGAAAACTACAGATTTTAACGTAACAAATAAGCCCTCACACGGCTCCGGTGGGAAAAAAAAACAAACAAGTTCTGGCGCTCAGAATATAGCGACAGAAATTGTGCAGTGTCCAAAAGCGGATAAGATTGGGCACCATTTATCAATGCGACATCGGCCACAAATGTATGAGTTTTTTATTTACCCCCTTATTATGCCCTGATGTACTCTGCCCAGCTTACATATACCCCCACATTATAAACTGAAATACCAGCAAAACCCCAAACAGAACTATTACCAAGCAAAATCTGCGCTCCAAAAGCCAAATCCCTTTCTGAGCTCTGCCATGGGTCCAAACAGCAGTGTATTACCACATATGGGGTATTGCCGTAATCGGGAGAAATAGCTTGACAAGTTTTGGGGTGCTTTTTATTCTTTATTCCTTGTAAAAATTACATTATATTTTTTCAGAAAAAAAGTAGATTTTAATTTTCACAGACATATTCCAATAAATATAGCAAAAGACCTGTCTGGTCAAGATGCTAACTATACCCCTAGATAAATTCCTTGAGGTGTGTAGTTTCCCAAACCACTTTTGGGGAGATTCCACTGTTTTGGCACCACAAGACCTCTTCAAACCTGACATGGTGCCTAAAATATATTCTAAAAAAAGGAGGCCCCAAAATCCACTGGGTGCTCCTTTGCTTCTGAGGCCGGTGCTTCCGTCCATTATCATACTAGAGCCACATGTGGGATATTTCTAAAAACTGCAGAATCTGGACAATAAATATTGAGTTGCATTTCTCGGGTAAAACCTTCTGTGTTACAGAAAAAAATGTATTACAAATTAATTTCGCCCAAAAAAATTAAATTTGTAAATTTCACCTCTACTTTGCTTTAATTCCTGTGAAACACCTAAAGGGTTAATAAACTTTCTGAATGCTGTTTTGAATACTTTTAGGGGTGCAGTTTTTAAAATGTGGTGATTTATGGGGTCTATCTAGTACATAAGGCCCTCAAAGCCACTTCAGAACTGAACTGGTCCTTGACAAAATATCCTTTTGAAATTTTCTTGAAAATGTAAGAAATTGCTGCTAAAGTTCTAAGCCGTGTAACGTCCTAGAAAAATAAAATAATGTTCAAAAAACAATGCAAATATAAAGTAGACATATGGGGGATGTCAATTACCAACAATTTTATGTGATATTACTATCTATTTTACAATGTAGATTACATTTAAAATTAGAAAAAGGATAATTTTTGCAAATTTTCTTTACATTTTGGCGTTTTTCACAAATAAGCTACGAATTTATTGACCAAATTTTTCCACTAACATAAAGTACAATATATCACGAGAAAACAATCTCTGAATCGCTTGGATAGGCAAAAGCATTCCAGAGTTATTACCACATAAAATGACACATGTCAGATTTGAAAAAATGGGGCTGGTCATTGAGGCATCGAGGACCCTTGGTCCTGAAAGGGTTAAGTGCTGTGCTCGGGGGAGCCCTTGACATCATTGTCCATATATGGACAGTGATGTCAGTGGCTACTGATTGAGCGGAATCCCCGTTGCCGATGATCTGGCCGGGGATTCCGCTCCTAGGGGAAACCCCTGAGGTTACTGTCTATATATGGACATTGATGTCAGGGGCTCCTCTTGGAGTGGAATCCCCGGCCAGAGTCGGCAAAGGGGATTCCGCTCAAGGAGTAGCCGTCAGCTCGTTCCCCAACAACCGATCCCTCGCACAGCGCCGTCACCGGAAAATAGCACGTTATGTCTCTAAGAACGCAATCACGCTGAATGACGGCCCAGACTCATATTTTAGGTCCAGTCGTTTTTCACTAAATACCCCACATCATCATTTACTGGACCCCACAGGTGACCCCATAGATGCAGCGGAGATGAGGAAACTTTAGGGCCTTGTGCGGCTTATAGGACTAATGAAGAAGTCACATATAAGGCGATACTGGAGCGCAGATATTCTGTATAATCCCCAATAATCCCGGCCTGTGCATGAAGCGACCCCACCAATCCATGGATATTCACCCCATTATTACATCATCCTATTACCCTGATGTACTCCGCCCAGCTTACATATACCCTGATGTACTCCACCCAGTTTACATATACCCTGATGTACTCCGCCCAGAATACATATACCCTGATGTACTCCGCACAGATTACATATACCCTGATGTACTCCGCCCAGCTTACATATACCCTGATGTACTCCACCCAGCTTACATATACCCTGATGTACTCTGCACAGCTTACATATACCCTGATGTACTCCGCCCAGCTTACATATACCCTGATGTACTCCACCCAGCTTACATATACCCTGATGTACTCCACCCAGCTTACATATACCCTGATGTACTCCACCCAGTTTACATATACCCTGATGTACTCCACCCAGCTTACATATACCCTGATGTACTCCGCACAGCTTACATATACCCTGATGTACTCCACCCAGCTTACATATACCCTGATGTACTCCACCCAGTTTACATATACCCTGATGTGCTCCACCCAGCTTACATATACCCTGATGTACTCCACCCAGCTTACATATACCCTGATGTACTCCACCCAGCTTACATATACCCTGATGTACTCCACTCAGCTTACATATACCCTGATGTACTCCACCTTGCTTACATATACCCTGATGTACTCCGCCCAGAATACATATACCCTGATGTTCTCCGCACATATTACATATACCCTGATGTACTCCACACAGCTTACATATACCCTGATGTACTCCGCCCAGCTTACATATACCCTGATGTACTCCACCCAGCTTACATATACCCTGATGTACTCCACCCAGCTTACATATACCCTGATGTACTCCACCAAGCTTACATATACCCTGATGTACTCTGCACAGATTACATATATCCTGATGTACTCCGCACAGCTTACATATATCCTGATGTACTCCGCCCAGCTTACATATACCCTGATGTACTCCGCCCAACTTACATATACCCTGATGTACTCCGCCCAGAATACATATACCCTGATGTACTCCACCCAGCTTACATATACCCTGATGTACTCCACCCAGCTTATATATACCCTGATGTACTGCCCAGCTTACATATACCCTGATGTACTGCCCAGCTTACATATACCCTGATGTACTCCGCCCAACTTACATATGCACTTATGTACTCCGCACAGCTTACATATACCCTGATGTACTCTGCACAGCTTACATATACCCTGATGTACTCCGCCCAGCTTACATATACCCTGATGTACTCCACCCAGCTTACATATACCCTGATGTACTCCACCCAGCTTACATATACCCTGATGTACTCCACCCAGTTTACATATACCCTGATGTACTCCACCCAGCTTACATATACCCTGATGTACTCCGCACAGCTTACATATACCCTGATGTACTCCACCCAGCTTACATATACCCTGATGTACTCCACCCAGTTTACATATACCCTGATGTGCTCCACCCAGCTTACATATACCCTGATGTACTCCACCCAGCTTACATATACCCTGATGTACTCCACCCAGCTTACATATACCCTGATGTACTCCACTCAGCTTACATATACCCTGATGTACTCCACCTTGCTTACATATACCCTGATGTACTCCGCCCAGAATACATATACCCTGATGTTCTCCGCACATATTACATATACCCTGATGTACTCCACACAGCTTACATATACCCTGATGTACTCCGCCCAGCTTACATATACCCTGATGTACTCCACCCAGCTTACATATACCCTGATGTACTCCACCCAGCTTACATATACCCTGATGTACTCCACCAAGCTTACATATACCCTGATGTACTCTGCACAGATTACATATATCCTGATGTACTCCGCACAGCTTACATATATCCTGATGTACTCCGCCCAGCTTACATATACCCTGATGTACTCCGCCCAACTTACATATACCCTGATGTACTCCGCCCAGAATACATATACCCTGATGTACTCCACCCAGCTTACATATACCCTGATGTACTCCACCCAGCTTATATATACCCTGATGTACTGCCCAGCTTACATATACCCTGATGTACTGCCCAGCTTACATATACCCTGATGTACTCCGCCCAACTTACATATGCACTTATGTACTCCGCCCAGTTTACATATACCCTGATGTACTCCGCACAGCTTACATATACCCTGATGTACTCCTCACAGCTTACATACACCCTGATGTACTCCGCACATATTACATATACCCTGATGTACTCCTCACAGTTTACATATATCCTGATGTACTCCGCCCAGATTACATATACCCTGATGTACTCCGCACAGCTTACATATACCCTGATGTACTCCTCACAGCTTACATATACCCTGATGTACTCCGCACAGCTTACATATACCCTGATGTACTCCACCCAGTTTACATATACCCTGATGTACACCGCCCAGCTTACATATACCCTGATGTACTCCGCACAGCTTACATATACCCTGATGTCTCCTCACAGATTACATATACCCTGATGTACTCCTCACAGCTTACATATACCCTGATGTACTCCGCACAGATTACATATACCCTGATGTACTCCACCCAGCTTACATATACCCTGATGTACTCCGCACAGCTTACATATACCCTGATGTACTCCGCCCAGCTTACATATACCCTAATGTACTCCTCACAGCTTACATATACCCTGATGTACTCCGCCCAGCTTACATATACCCTGATGTACTCCGCACAGCTTACATATACCCTGATGTACTCCGCACAGCTTACATATACCCTGATGTACACCTCACAGCTTATATATACCCTGATGTACTCCGCACAGCTTACATATACCCTGATGTACTCCGCCCAGTTTACATATACCCTGATGTACTCCGCACAGCTTACATATACCCTGATGTACTCCGCACAGCTTACATATACCCTGATGTCTCCTCACAGCTTACATATACCCTGATGTACTCCGTCCAGCTTACATATACCCTGATGTACTCCGCCCAGCTTACATATACCCTGATGTACTCCGTCCAGCTTACATATACCCTGATGTACTCCGCCCAGCTTACATATACCCTGATGTACTCCGCCCTGCTTACATATACCCTGATGTACTCCGCACATCTTACATATACCCTGATGTACTCCGCACAGCTTACATATACCCTGATGTACTCCGCACAGCTTACATATACCCTGATGTACTCCGCACAGCTTACATATACCCTGATGTACTCCGCCCAGCTTACATATACCCTTATGTCTCCTCACAGATTACATATACCCTGATGTACTCCACACAGCTTACATATACCCTGATGTCTCCTCACAGATTACATATACCCTGATGTACTCCGCCCAGCTTACATATACCCTGATGTACTCCGCCCAGCTTACATATACCCTGATGTACTCTGCACAGCTTACATATACCCTGATGTACGCCGCCCAGATTACATATACCCTGATGTACTCCGCACAGCTTACATATATCCTGATGTACTCCGCACAGATTACATATACCCTGATGTACTCCGCCCAGCTTACATATACCCTGATGTACTCCGCCCAGATTACATATACCCTGATGTCTCCTCAGATTACATATACCCTGATGTACTCCGCACAGCTTACATATATCCTGATGTACTCCTCACAGATTACATATACCCTGATGTACTCCGCCCAGCTTACATATACCCTGATGTACTCCGCACAGCTTACATATATCCTGATGTACTCCGCACAGATTACATATACCCTGATGTACTCCGCACAGTTTACATATACCCTGATGTACTCCGCCCAGCTTACATATGTCAATGCCTATACCAGACTGTGAAGACTACTAGTAAATCCAAAAAATGAGCGACACATAGCACAAATTATGTACCATGACAGTATAAAACAAACTTTATTGAAATGCAAATAACACATTGGCCATGAAGAGATAAAAACAGTATTGCACACAATTTAAAAAGGAGAGTGTGGAGGAACTGCGTAAATAATCCAAGTTATAAACTAACACAATATAAACATCCTGTGATGTGGTAAAGTGCAGAGGTCTACATCCAAAGAGGATGTGTAATGAGTCAATTTGTTAAACTGCTGAAGAGGCTATAGATATACTATGCACCTAACCAAAGAGCACAACATTGTGCATACGTGTGAAAATACACGGCTACGACTGCACAGTTGCACCCAAAAATTGCCCTACTTCATAAGTTAAGAAGACTGCACAAACCCGTGGATTGCATGATGGATCTCACACAAGATAACTCCACACTGACCGCCCCTGACGCGCGTTGCGCCGTCAGCTTTCTCAAGGGGTATTGACTGATGGGATAATGGTCACTTTAAGTATGAGATACAAAGGGAGGGGATTATGTCAATGTCCAATAGACACAAAGTGTGCACAGCATATGGGCATTATAATCACAGGCAAGGTTACACCTACCATGCTGCAGAGATCAGAGATGTGGACAGATGAAAGGAGCTGCACTCGTGTTTGCGGACGCCATTATGCCTCCGTTGCGCATGCGCACCGGCGTTCATCCGAGCGCCGGAAGTCATGCCCATAGACATCAGCCGCATCAGAGTACGCACTGTGCGTGCGCGCCGCAAAAGAACTAAAGGGAGGGACTGGCGTGGCCATACTTGTTATGTAGGGAGAGGTCAGTGGCCATCTTAGAGCCTGGCAAATATGCCAGAAGCCCAAACAAGGGACAATAGACGTATGCAAGCTAGGGATGCCGTATACATCGCTGAGACAGTTCACCCCGAAGGAGTAGAGACCATGTCTCAGCGATGAAACACAGCTGGCAAAGTTTAAAATAATCCCGAATACCAGGGTATATCCCAAGGCAGTTCATACATACTTTCTAGACGCCTATAGCACGCACATAAACATCACATATGAATATACATAAATACATATATGTGCATACACCAACACAAATATAAGAATCTATACTTTACACGCATATATATATATATCAATATAAAGAGTACCATACACTTTAAAAATTCACTTTCATTTACAATAAAAAACCATAATGGTAAAGATATATATTCGTGTATGCATAAGTATTGAAAATAAAAGAATAAATAAATAAAGTGAGGATAATAGACAGAGAGTGAATACAGGTGAGTGAACACGCGTGCTCGTGACAGTGATAAAAAGAGAAAAATACAAAAGAAATAAAATATGTGAGAAGAGATGAGGACGGCACCTGAAAAGCATAAAACCGCTGTTACTCATACACAAGTCTTACACACATTTTTTATGTGGATCATTGTATAATGTGCTGTATAAATCGACAAAAATAGGGACCTATATGAAAGTGTCAAAATACAGATCGTTGTAAAATGTGTTATATAAAAGGAGAAAAAATATACTTATCTGTGTACAGATATAAAAACAATATATGAAATAATAAATATGTAGTAACCTGAAATCCATCAATGTAGATGGTCTAATACATAATAATATATCCAACAATAAACATGGATTGACCTAAAATCCATATGTGTAAAAAAATATACTACATCATTACATATCCAATAATAAATATTTTGTGGAATAAAGTGCATATGTGTAAATATGATGTCATAATGAATTTGTTTCATAAAACATAAAACAAGTGAATTTGTGCATATTCAATATATATATAATATGCTATAGGGCATAAACATGAGCATGTAAATATATGAATTAGTGCACCCATAGTTACATGTAATACTAAAAATATAAATAAGGTCGGTACACAAAGAAATATAGTATATACATGAAATAGATATGATATCGTACAGAAATACAGACATACCAATATATAAATGAATATACCAATAGGCATATATAAGAATAAAAATAGAGCCGGTACGCATAAAAGTACCAATACCTACCCCTTGAGAAAGCTGAAGACATACCGAGACGCCAAATCCATATATAGAAAAGAAAAACAAGTATATAAATGCGTATACATAAGGTAACACTCCCATGCATACAGAGGGCCCGCATGTGGTAATAACCAACAGGAGAAAGGGGGAACAAGCCCACAATTTCCAAAGTTGAACATCATAGACAACCTCCACTACAGAACTGGACGAATGGACCATAGGTATCCATAACACCTGTAGAAAGATTAAGAATTTATTGGAAGATGGTATCAGATAATCAAAATATTCCAACCTGAGTGTACATGTTACACCAACAAAAAATTGCCTTACATATACCCTGATGTACTCCACCCAGCTTACATATACCCTGATGTACTCCACACAGCTTACATATACCCTGATGTACTCCACCCAGCTTACATATACCCTGATGTACTCCGCACAGCTTACATATACCCTGATGTACTCCGCACAGTTTACATATACCCTGATGTACTCCACACAGCTTACATATACCCTGATGTACTCCACCCAGCTTACATATACCCTGATGTACTCCGCACAGCTTACATATACCCTGATGTACTCCGCCCAGCTTACATATACCCTGATGTACTCCGCACAGATTTCATATATCCTGATGTACTCCACACAGCTTACATATACCCTGATGTACTCCGCACATATTACATATACCCTGATGTACTCCGCACAGATTACATATACCCTGATGTACTCCACCCAGCTTACATATACCCTGATGTACTCCGCCCAGCTTACATATACCCTGATGTACTCCGCCCAGCTTACATATACCCTGTTGTACTCCGCACAGTTTACATAAACCCTGATGTACTCCACCCAGCTTACATATACCCTGATGTACTCCTCACAGATTACATATACCCTGATGTACTCCGCCCAGCTTACATATACCCTGATGTACTCCACCCAGCTTACATATACCCTGATGTACTCCGCCCAGCTTACATATACCCTGTTGTACTCCGCACAGTTTACATATACCCTGATGTACTCCTCACAGATTACATATACCCTGATGTACTCCGCTCAGCTTACATATACCCTGATGTACTCCACCCAGCTTACATATACCCTGATGTACTTCACACAGCTTACATATACCCTGATGTACTCCACACAGCTTACATATATCCTGATGTACTCCTCCCAGCTTACATATACCCTGATGTACTCCGCCCAGTTTACATATATCCTGATGTACTCCTCCCAGTTTACATATACCCTGATGTACTCCGCACAGCTTACATATACCCTGATGTACTCCGCCCAGTTTACATATACCCTGATGTACTCAGCACAGCTTACATATACCCTGATGTACTCCGCACAGCTTACATATACCCTGATGTACTCCTTACAGCTTACATATACCCTGATGTACTCCGCACAGTTTACATATACCCTGATGTACTCCGCACAGCTTACATATACCCTGATGTACTCCGCACAGCTTACATATACCCTGACGTACTCCTCCCAGCTTACATATACCCTGATGTACTCCGCCCAGTTTACATATACCCTGATGTACTCCTCCCAGTTTACATATACCCTGATGTACTCCGCACAGCTTACATATACCCTGATGTACTCCGCCCAGCTTACAAATGTCCCCACATTATAAATTGAAATAACAGTAAAACCAAGCAAAATCTGCGCTTCAAAAGCCAAATGGTGGTCCAACTGAGCCTGGCAGTGTGCCCAAACGGCAATTTATGACCACATATGGGGTATTACTGTATTCTGGAGAACCTGCTTAACTATTTATGGGGTGTGCGTCTACGATGGTACAAGCTGGGCACAACACATTGGGCACTGAAGTGGCATATCTGTGGAAAAGGGCAATATTCAATCTGCAACATCTATTGTGTACTAATTTTTGCAAAACACTTGTGGGGTCAAAATGCTCACTACCTTCTAGATCAGGGGTGGGCAAACTTTTTGACTCGCGGGCCACAATGGGTTCTAAAATTTGACAGAGGGGCCGGGCCAGGAGCATTTGGAGGGAGTGTTTGGGCCGGATATACTAAAGCATTAAATGTAGTGTGTGCAAACCTCATAGCACAGTAAGAACACTACAACCCAATTTATTAACTGTCTTTCAAATGTGAAAAATAGCCCTTATCAGTTAATAAATTTGTCTCAAGGAATATGCAAGATATGGCATTTACATACTATTTCGCAGATACTGGGAGGAGGAAATGTAAATAGATTAAAATAACATACGCACTGTGATTTATCAAGAAAAAAGTTCTGTTGACTCTGTAAATTAGCTGCCAACCTCTGAGCAGTAGCCGCCCGTTCTTGTGTTGACTGCTTGCTAGCATAGTTTGCATGCTTCGTGGCAAAGTGACGGCTGATATTGTACTCTTTGAAAACCGAAGGGCTTAATGGTGACGTGAAACGAAGTGAAAATTAAAGTGAAATAAAGAGAAATACGCGCCACATTAACCCCTTAATGACCGGGCCATTTTGCACGTTAATGACCAAGGATTATTTTTTGTTTTTCCACGGTCTCATTCCAAGAGTCGTAACTCTTTTTTTATTCCGTCGACATAGCCGTATGAGGGCTTGTTTTTTCCGGGACGAGTTGTATTTTGTAATTGTACCATTTTTAGATGCTTATAACATATTGATTAACTTTTATTAACTTTATTTTAGGAGAGAATTGAAAATAAGCAGCTATTCCAGCATTAATTTTCACGTTATAAATTTACGCCGTTTACTATGCAGCGTAAATAACATGTTAACTTTACTCTATGGGTCGGCACGATTACAGGGATACCAAATGTGTAAAGGTTTTATATGTTTTTTCTACGTTTGCACAATAAAAACCCTTTTAGAAAAAAATTACTTGTTTTTGCATCGCCGCGTTCCAAGAGGCGTAATTTTTTTATTTTTCCGTCGATGTGGCCGTACGTGGGATTGATTTTTGCGGGACAATGTGTAGTTTTCATTAGTACTATTTTGGGGTACATAGGACTTATAGATGAACTTTTATTTTATTTTTTATGGGGGGAATGGGAGAAAAGAGAGAATTTTGCCGTTGTTTTTTGCGTTTTCTTTGGACGCCGTTCATCCGGCAGTTTAATTAATGTGTTCATTTTATTGGTCAAGTTGTTACGATCGCGGGGATACCATATATGTGTATGTGTGATTTGTTTTGACAGTTTTATTAAATAAAACCACTTTTTGGGGCAAAAAAGTAGTTTTATTTGACTTTGACTGTAATTTTTTTTATTTTTTTTTTCACAAACTTTATTTAACGGTTTTACTTTTTTTTTTTTAGTCCCACCAGGGGACTTCACTATGCGATATGCCGATCGCATATATAATGCTTTGGTATACTTCGTATACCAAAGCATTATTGCCTGTCAGTGTAAAACTGACAGGCAACCTGTTAGGTCATGCCTCTGGCATCGCCTAACAGGCAGATGCTGAAGACAGACCTGGGGGTCTTTGTTAGACCCCCGGCTGTCATGGAAACCCGATGGCGACCCGCGATTTGTTTGCGGGGGCGCCGATCGGGAGACAGAGGGAGTTCCCCCCTCTGTCAAACACATTAAATGCCGCTGTCACTGTTGACAGCGGCATTTAATGGGTTAAACTGCCGGAATCGGCGCGTGCTTCGATTCCGGCAGTTGCAGCAGGAGCCAGGCTGTGTATAACAGCCGTGCTCCTGCCGCTGATCGCGTGGGTAAACTGTCAGTACCCGCGCGATCACAGGACGGATATATCCGTCCTCCTGCGCGAACTAGCAGCTGCTGAGGACGGATATATCTTGGACAAGTTCGGCGGGCCGGATTAAAAAGCCTAACGGGCCGTATGTGGCCCGCGGGCCGTAGTTTGCCCATGTCTGTTCTAGATGAATTCCTTGAGGGATGTAGTTTCCAAAATGGGGTAAGTTTTTTGGGGTTCTACTGTACTGATACTATAGCTCAATGCAACATGGTGTCAAAAAACAAATCTTGTAAAATCTCCACTCCAAATACTAAATGGCGCTCCCTCCCTTTAGAGCCATAGCCTTACCCTGGAGAGAATGCTTTACAAACGTTGAGGTGCTTTTCTCCTCTAGTCCTTGTAAAAATGCAAAATTTTGGGCTAGAACTACAACTTTTCTCAAAAAAAATCAATTTTTTTATTTTCACATCCCAATTCTAATAAATTCAGCAAAAACCTGTGTGGTCCAAATGCTCACTGCACCCCTAGATGAATTCCTCAATGGGTGTAGTTTCCAAAATGGGGTCTTTTTTGGGGTGTTTCCTTTGTTTTGGCACCACAAGACCTCTTCTAACCTGACATGGTGCCTGAAATATAATTTAAGAAAAGGAAGGCTCTAAAATCCACTGGGTGCTCCTTTTCTGCTGAGGCCGGTGTTTCAGTCCAGTACCCCACTAGGGCCACATGTGGGATGTTTCTAAAAACTGCAGAATAAGGGCAATAAATATTCCGTTGTGTTTCTCTGGTAAAAACCTTCAGTCTTACAGGAAAAATCGATTAAAATGGCATTTCTGCCCAAAAAAAAAATGGAATTTGCAAATTTCCCTTCCACATTGCTTTAATTCCTGTGAAACGCATAAAGGGTTAAGAAACTTTCTAAATGCTGTTTTGAATACTTTAAGGGGTGCAGTTTTTAAAATGGGGTGATTTGTAGGGGTTCATAATATATAAGGCCCCTTAACCCCTTCCCGCTCCTTGACGTACTATTACGTCATGGCAGCTGTATCGTTCGCGCTCCATGCCGTAATAGTACGTCTCGGGAGTAACGGCCGTTTCGGCCGTCCTCCCGAGACATACAGGAGCTGTGACGCTGCTGTCTTGTTCAGCAGCTGTCACAGCTCCTACAGCGGGGACCGATCGCTGTGTCCCCGCTGATTAACCCCTTAAAAGCCGCGTTCTATAGAGATCGCGGCTTTTTAGGGGTTAAGCTGCCATCGCCGGCCTGCTACGCGATAGCGGCCGGCGATGGTGACTATGGCAACCGGACACCAAACAATGGCGTCCGGCTATGCCATAGACGGAAGCCTAGTGGGTCCTGACAACGTCAGGACCCACTATGCTTGCTGTCAGTGAGTAGCTGACAGTTCTAATACACTGCACTACGCATGTAGTGCAGTGTATTAGAATAGCGATCAGGGCCTCCTGCCCTCAAGTCCCCTAGTGGGACAAAGTAATACAGTAAAAAAAAAGTTAAAAAAAGATGTGTAAAAATAAGAAAATAAAAGATTTAAAAGTATTAAAAGTAAAAATCCCCCTTTTTCCCTTATCAGTCCTTTATTATTAATAAAAATATATAAACAAACAAATAAACTATACATAATTGGTATCGCCGCGTCCGTAACGGCCTGAACTACAAAATTATTTCATTATTTATCCCGCACGGTGAACGCCGTAAAATAAAATAATAATAAACCGAACCACAATCACAATTCTTTGGTCACTTCACCTCCCAAAAAATGGAATAAAAAGAGATCAAAAAGTCGCATATACCTAAAAATGGTCCTGATCGAAACTACAGTTCGTTACGCAAAAAATAAGTCCTCGCACGGCTTTATTGATTGAAAAATAAAAAAGTTCTGTCTCTTAGAATAAGGTAACACAAAAAGTGAATGATTGTTTACAAAACGTATTTTATTGTGCAAACGCCATAAGACATAAAAAAAAACTATAAACATCTGGTGTCGCCATAATCGTATCGCCCCGCAGAATAAAGTGAATGTGTCATTTATAGCGCACGGTGAACGCTGTAAAAAAAAAAGAAAAAAAAAACAATAGTAGAATTGCTGTTTTTTAGTCACCACGCCACCTAAAAATAGAATAAAAACTGATCAAAAAGCCGCATGCACCCCAAGAAAACTACAATGGATTCCTCAAGGGGTCTAGTTTCCAAATTGGGGTCACTTTTGGGGGGTTCCCAATGTTTTGGCACCACAAGACCTCTTCAAACCGGACATGGTGCCTAATAAAAAGCAGGGCTCAAAATCCACTAGGCACTCCTTTGCTTCTGAGGCCGGTGCTTCAGTCCATTACCGCACTAGGGCCACATGTGGGATATTTCTCAAAACTGCAGAATCTGGGCAATAAGTATTGAGTTGCGTTTCACTGATAAATCCTTTTGTGTTATAAAAAAAATGGTATAAAGAGGATTTTCTGACAAAAAAAAAATGTAAATTTCACCTCTACTTTGCTCTAAATATTTGTGAAACACCTAAAGGGTTCATAAACTTTCTAAATGCTGTTGTGAATACTTTGAGGGGTCTAGTTTCTAAAATGGGGTATTTGATAGGGGTTTCTAATATATGGGCCCCTCAAAGCAACTTCAGAACTGAACTGGAACCTAAAAAAATAAATAAATGAGGCAATACTTTGCTTCTTACATTATACTGATAATGAGCCGTGCCCACCCCGAGATGACCCCAGTTTTGACCGTTTGTATAAACGGAGACCCCTATTAGACCGTTCCAGTGCCCGGTTTTCCCAAGCATACACCCCCGAGAAGTGTATTTCTATTGATGAGTCCCTGGTACATTTTAAAGGGAGGGTTCAATTCCGCGAGTACCTGCCGGGTAAGAGGGCAAGGTATGGCGTGAAGATGTATAAGCTGTGAGAGTGCATCAGGGTATACCTACAGGTTTAGGATATATGAAGGAAAGGCCACCCCCAAACCAGACTGCATCCTGGACTACAATAGGTACATGGGAGGGATGGACTAGTAATATCAAATCCTGAAGCCCTACAGCGCCATGCGGTGTGGTATAAGAAGCTGGCCGGGCACATCATACAGATGGCATTGTACAATGCGTACATGCTACGTCGATGTGCAGGCCAGACGGGAACTTTCCTGGAATTTCAAGAGGTGATTATCAAGAACCTAATCTTTAGGGACCAAGAAGGGGGGGCACCCAGTACTTCTGGAAGCGAGCCCACACGCATCGTACCAGGGCAACACTTTCCAGGAGAAGTTCCCCAAACTGGCAAGAAGGGAAAAAGTCAAAAGAGGTGCAAAGTCTGCTATAAGAGGGCGATAATGGATGACACAATATATCAATGTGACACGTGTCCCGAATAACCAGAGCTCTGTATGAAAGTGTTTTAAAATTTATCATACATCCCTTGGTTTATAATTTACCCCAATTTTACTTACCCTGATGCACTCCACACAGCTTATCCCCCCTCGTCTTTCCCCTCTGGGCCCTGCTGTGTGTCCAGGCAGCTGATAACAGCCATATGTAGGGCATTGCCATACCCGGGAGAACCCACATTACAGTTTATGGGGTGTAGGTCTCCGGTCAAATTGCTCACTACACCTCTAGATGAATGCCTTAAGGGTGTAGTTTTTAAAACGGGGTCACTTCTTGCGGGTTTCAACTGTACTGGTACCTCAGGGGCTTCTGCATACATGACTTCGCACTAGAAAATCCCCAGTAGGCCAAATGGTGGTCCTTTCCTTCTGAGCCCTCCCATGGGCCCAAACGGCAGTTTATCACAACAAATGGGGTATTGCGGCACTCAGAACAAATTGCGCAACAGAATGGGGTATTTTGTTTCTTGTGAAAATAAGAAATTTTCAGCCAAAACTACATATTATTTGAAAAAAATAATTGAGTTTTCATTCCCAGCCCAATTCAAATAAGTTCTGTGAAAAAACTATGGGGTCAAAATGGTCACAACACCCATAAATGAATTCCTTGAGGGGTGTAGTTTCCAAAATGGGGTCATTTGTGGTGGGTTTCTATTGCTTTGATACCTCTGGGGCTCTGCAAATGCGACATGGCACCCAAAAACCAATCCAGCAAAATCTGTACTCCAAAGAACACACAGCACTCCTTTCCTTCTGAGCCCTCCCATGGGCCCAAACGGCAGTTTATCACCACAAATGGGGTATTGCCGAACTCAGGACAAATTGGGCAACAAAATGGAGTATTTTATTTCTTGTGAAAATAAGAATTTTTGAGCTAAAATGACATATTATTGGAAAAAATATATATTTTTTTAATTCCCAGCCCCATTCAAATAAGTTCTGTGAAGAAACTATGGAGTCTAAATGGTCACATTACCCATAAATGAATTCCTTGAGGGGTGTAGTTTCCAAAATGGGGTCACTTCTGGTGGGTTTCCATTGCTTTGATACCTCTGGGGCTCTGCAAATGCGACATGGCACCCGAAAACCAAACCAGCAAAATCTGTACTCCAAAGAACACACAGCGCTCCTTCCCTTCTGAGGCCTCCCATGGGCCCAAACGGCAGTTTATTGCCACAAATGGGGTATTGATGCACTCAGGAGAAATTGGGCAACAAAATTGAGTATTTTGTTCCCAGTGAAAATAAGAAATTTTGGTAAAAAATTACATCTTATTGGAAAAAATGTCATTTTTTTAATGTCACAGCCCAATTGAAATAGGTGCTGTGAAAAAACTGTGTGGTCAAAATGCTAACAACAACCATAAATGAATTCCTTGAGGGGTGTAGTTTCCAAAATGGGGTCACTTTTGGTGGGTTTCCATTGCTTTGATACCTCTGAGGCTCTGCAAATGCGACATGGCACCCGAAAACCAATCCAACAAAATCTGGACTCCAACAAACATATAGCGCTCCTTTCCTTCTGAGCCCTCCCATGGGCCCAAACGGCAGTTTATCACCACAAATGGGGTATTGCCACACTAAGGACAAATTGGGCAACAAAATGGGGTATTTTGTTCCCTGTGAAAATAAGAAATTTTGATCACAAATGACATTTTATTGGAAAAAATGACATTTTTTTCATTTCAGAGCCCAATTCAAATACGTGCTGTGAAAAAACTGTGCGGTCAAAATGGGAACAACAACCCTAAATGAATTCCTTGAGGGGTGTAGTTTCCAAAATGGGGTCACTATTGGGGGATTCCTACTGTTTTGACACCTCAACACCTCTTCAAACCTGGCATGCTGCCTAAAATATATTCTAATAAAAAAGAGGACTCAAAATGCACTAGGTGCTTCTTTGCTTCTAGGGCTTGTGTTTTAGTCCACGAGCGCAGTAGGGCCACATGTGGGACATTTCTAAAAACTGCAGAATCTGGACAATACATATTTAGTAGTGTTTCTCTGGTAAAACCTTCTTTGTTACAGAAAAAAAAATGAATAAAATTTAAATTCAGCAAGAAAAATTAAATTTGCAAATTTCACCTCCACTTTGCTTTAATTCCTGTGAAATGCCTGAAGGGTTAAAAAACTTTCTAACTGCTGTTTGGAATACTTTGAGGGGTCTAGTTTTTAAAATGGGGTGTTTTATCAGGGTTTCTAATACATAGGCCCCACAAAGCCACTTCAGAACTCAAGAGGTACCTTAAAAAAAAGGCTTTTGAAATTTTCTTAAAAATATGAGAAATTGCGGTTTATGTTCTAAGCCTTGTAACGTCCAAGAAAAATAAAAGAATGTTCAAAAAACGATGCCAATCTAAAGTAGACATATGGGAAATGTGAACTAGTAACTATTTTGGGTGGTATAACCGTCTGTTTTACAAGCAGATGCATTTAAATTCTGAAAAATGCAATTTTTCAAAATTTTCTCTAAATTTTGCAATTTTTCACCAATAAACACTGAATATATCGACCAAATTTTACCACGAACATGAAGCCCAATGTGTCACGAGAAAACAATCTCAGAATCGCTTGGGTAGGTTTAAGCATTCCGACGTTATTACCACATAAAGTGAAATATGTCAGATTTGAAAAATGGGCTCTGAGCCTTAAGGCCAAAACTAGGCTGCGTCCTTAAGGGGTTAAAGCCACTTCAGATCCGTTCTGTTCCCTAAAAAAATAGGCTTTTGACATATTCTTGAAAATGTGAGAAATTGCTGCTAAATTTATAAGCCTTGTAATGTCCCAGAAAAATAAAGGGATGTTTAAAAAATGATGCAAACATAAAGTAGACATATGGGAAATGTTTAGCCAACTGAGCAATAAACCCAAATATATCAGTGGTCCTAGTGACTAATAACTTAGACCAAAAAAGAAAAGAACAGTCACGACCAAATAATTGAAGAAATACAAAAAATCCTTTATTAAACTCAAATAGACAAATGCAAGCAGACAACATAGAACATATTAAAATAGCGTAACCCTCGCAAAATCAAAGATGGAATCAGAACACTAGCGCAGCAGGACAACCAAATAGTAATCCGGAAAAATGATCCCCCAAAAATGCTAAAGTGTCTAAGTAGTTTTCAAGCAGGCAATAAGTATAAAACTTTTGCACAGACAGGCATATACCAAAAAATAAATGTGAATACAATCAAGATAATGACATATGAACAGCAATATACATACACCTGAAGAGTACGGGAATATCCGGGACATCAAAGACCGGGGGTCCACTGCTGAACCAAACGCGCGTTTCGCAAATGCTTCGTCAGGGGAAATATGGGAAATGTTGACTAATGACTATTTTGTGTGGTATTACTATCTGTCTTACCAGCAGATACATTTGACTTTAGAAAAATGACAATTTTTGCAATTTTTCTCTAAATGTTTGTGTTTTTCACAAAAACATTTAATTTTTTCACTAACATAAAGTACAATATGTCACAAGAAAACAATCTCAGAATCGCTTGGATAGGTAAAAGCATTCCGGAGTTGTTACCACATAAAGTGACACGTCAGTTTTTAAAAATGAGGCTCTGTCATTTGATCCAAAACTGGCTGTGGCAGGAAGGGGTTAAAGCTACAGAGACAAAATATCAAAATAAGGAAAGAAGAGAATGTTTCAGGTGCAACAAACAGGGACACCTAAAGAAGGACTGTACAATATGGAAAGCAGAACAGCAGAAACCATTTCCAAAAGGGACTAAACAAAAGGTCAAAACCACAATCTCTGATCCACGTGCAGATAATTGGAACGGCAGATTTAAAGGGACAAATGGGGGCAGCAGAAAGGAAGAACAGAACTCTGATGGAAATGATCAGATGCATGCTGACAGATCCTGGATTACCTGAAAAATATTGGTCCCTAGTACATTTTATGGGTAGGCTAAAATTCCGCCAATACCTACCCAGTAAGAGGGCAAGGTATGGGATAAAAATGTACAAACTGAGCTAGAGCAGCTCAGGTTTTGGGTTTATGAAGGGAAGGACTTCAGGATTGAACCCCCAGAATCCCCCCCCCCTCTTGGAGCTCCAACATTACGTGGATAACTTCTACATCAGCATCCCACTATTTAAATGCCTCTCCACCAGAAATACTGCAGCCTGCGGCACGGTGCGCAGAAACCAGAGAGGCCTCTCTAAAACTCTGATTGCGCAACGTGTCAAAAGGGGTGCATTATGCAGCGAGAACATGTTGTTCGTCAAGTATAAGGACAAGTGGGATGTCCTTCTCTTGACCACAATACATGGAAACGGCAGCACCCCTGTCCCTGTACGAGGTGCCACCACGGTGACCCACAATCCAGATTGCATCGTGGGCTATATATAATAAGTACTTGGGAGGGGTTGATCTCTCAGATCAAGTGCTGAAGCCGTATAGTGCAATGCGGAAGACAAGGGTGTGGTACAAAAAGGTGGCCGTGCCATTGGTACAGATGGCATTGTATCACACTTACGTGCTATGCAAATGTGCAGGCCGGACAGAGTCATTCCTTAATTTTCAGGAGGAGATTATCAAGGTGCTTGTGTTTGAAAACTAGGTTGGGGAGGGCCCAAACACATCTGCTGAAAGTGAGGGCGCCCGTATTGTACCAGGGCAACACTTTACCGGCATCGTTCCCCAAACTGCAAAGAAGGGGAGATCCCAAAAGAGGTGCAGAGTGTGTAGCAAAAGTGGCATAAGAAGGGTCACCACTTATCAGTGCGACACCTGCCCCGAAAATACGGGTCTGTGCATAAAGGATTGCTACAAGGCTTACCACACATCTATGAATTATTAATTGTATTATTTATGTACCTTTTATTATACTGATTTGCTCTTCACATCATACACATGCCCCCACATTATATATTGAAATACCAGTAAATACGGCCTAATTCAAATAAATTCAGACAAAAAACCTGTGAGTCAAAATGCTAATTATACCCTTCGATGAGTACCTTGAGCGGTGTCGTTTTCTAAATTGGGTCACTTTTGGGGTGTTTCCACTGTTTTGGGCCCTCAGGGGCTTTGCAAATGCGACAGGGTGCCGCAAACCAATCCAGCAAAATCTGAATGCCAAATAGAGCTCCTTCCCTTCTAATCCCTGCCGTGTGTCCAAATAGTAGTTTATAACCACATATGGGGTATTGCTGTGCTCAAGAGGATTTTCTTTATAAATGTTGGGGTGCCTTTTCTCCTTTAATCCTTGTGGAAATGAAAAAAAATTAGGTTTAGCTAAATTTAATCGGAAAAAAATTTAGATTTTCATTTTCACAGCCTACTTCCAAAAATTTCTGCAAAAAACCTGTGGGGTCAAAATGCTAACTATACCCTTAGTTAAGTTCCTTGAGGGGTGTAGTTTCCTAAATGAAGTCACTTTTGGGGGTTTCCACTGTTTTGTCCCCTCAGGGGCTTTGCAAATGCGACATAGCCTCTGCAAACCATTCCAGCTAAATTTGAACTCCAAAAGTCAAATGGCGCTCATTCCCTTCGGTAGTTTCCAAAATGGGGTCACTTTTGGGGGGTTTCTACTGTTTTGGCACCAGAAGACCTCTTCAAACCTGACATGGTGCCTAAAATATATTCTAAGAAAATGAAGGCCCCAAAATCGACTAAGTCCTCCTTTGCTTCTGAGGCCTGTGCTTCAGTCCAACAACTTCAGAATCTGGGCAATAAATATTCAGTTGCGTTTCTCTGGTAAAAATTTCTGTGTTACAGAAAAATATGGATTCAAACTGATTTTCTGCAAAAAAAATTACATTTGTAAATTTCACCTCCACTTTGCTGTAATTCCTGTGAAGCCCCTAAAGGGTTTAGAAACTTTCTAAAAGCTATTTTTAATACTTTGAGGGTTTAGGTTTTGAAAATGGGGAGTTTTATGGGGTTTTCTGATATATGGGCACCTCAAAGTCACTTTAGAACTGAACTGGTCCCTAAAAAAATAGCCTTTTGAAATTTTCTTGAAATTGTGAGGAATTGCTGCTAAAGTTCTAAGCCTTGTAACGTCCTAGAAAAATAAAAGGATCTTCAAAATACGATGCCAATCTAATGTAGACATATGGGGGAAGTTAACTAGTAACTATTTTGTGTGGTGTTGCTATCTGTCTTACAAGCAGATACATTTAAATTTCGAAAAATGCTAATTTTTACACATTTTCTCAAAATTTTGGTGTTTTTTACAAATAAACGCGGAATGTATCGACCAAATTTTACCACTAATTTAAAGTCCAATGTGTCGCGAGAAAACATTCTCAGAATCGCTTGGATAGGTGAAAGCATTCCGAAGTTATTACCACATCAAGTCACACATGTTAGTTTTGAAAAAATGGCCTGGTCCATTAGGCGAAAACAGGCTGTGTCCTTAAGGGGTTAATACATGGTCCCCGGTATCAGTGGACCAACACACCATTGATAAGGAAAGAAGGGTTCTTGATAGCAAACCATAGGAATCGAAAACCCAGGGTAGCCAAAACCATGAATAATTGGATACCGGCCTTTTCCGTTATGGGTTGTGTCATGGGTCAGCACCACCCTGAACGCTGTTCGGAACTTTTCATTTACATGGATAGCATTTATAGTGCTTATAAGTCACATGGCGGTTCCACATGGTGGCGCTACGACGGAGAATTCAGACGTCGTCTAGCGTTATAACCAAATTTTGGTTGGGGTGTTAAATCCACTGACGTATGGTTGCGTCTTATGATGACCCAAAAAACACACCCCTTTCCATTAATGGCATCTGGCTCATCAGCTCCTTTTCCTCAAGGGTCAGTGGCCGTCCACAGGTCTGGTGCATGCTGGTTATTCAATGAAGGCCATTGTAAATTTGCAGGATTATGCAAATATAAGCATTGGTGCTCCGCATGTGGAGGTCCACACACAGCATCTCTCGGTTCCCGCCCAACACATGAGGCACCTTCAAAGCAAAATGCTCAATGTGACGGAAAGGACCCCAGTGAGCGAAACCACGATGGGGCCTTGGCTAGATAAGTATCCTGACAGAGCAGCGGCAGCACAGTTACGTTTTGGTTTCACGTTTGGTTTCTTTGTCCCGTTTAACCTAAGCAGCCATTCTTTATTTGTGGACAACTTGAAATCGGTTAGGGAGCAGCCGGAGGTCTTAAGGGAGAAGTTGGCGAAAGAAGTATCTTTAGCTAGAATCGAGGGTCCTTTCTTCCCTAACCTCCGGGTTTCTCCGTTGGGAGTGGTCCCAAAGAAGGAAGTCGGTAAGTTCCGCCTTATACACCATCTTTCATTTCCTAAAGGTCTTTCGGTAAACTATGGGATTTCGTTGGAGGATTCCTCGGTCTCTTACGTTTCCTTTGATCGTGCAGTTGCGCTGGTCAGGGAGGCGGGCCGCGGTGCCCTGATGCTGAAATCAGATATAGAATCAGCTTTTCGCTTGCTGCCAGTACACCCAGATTGATATCACCTATTAGGCTGTTTCTTTGAGGATCACTATTATTTTGATACTTTGTTGCCCATGGGCTGTTCCATATTGTCGCTGCAGAATTTAGTATGTCCATTAACGTTGGACATTATCTGCATTTGTCTATGAGCTCCAAATTAATGAATGCTCTCTCAATGGTGGATCTGAGAGAGGCCGGCCGGAGAGACCATGACACGCAGCTTCAGTGTTCAAATGATCTCTGCCCTAGGGGGCGGATCCATCTTTATTTATAGGAAAATGAGAGTAGGTGGTGACCTCATACTTGCAAACATAAACATTCTATATATGGTAATATCCCAAAACTCCACATATGGTATAATGACAGGAAAGGTGTAGGCTTTGGTTTCAGCCAATCATCTACAATATGATAATGACTCTGATTCAGCCAATAAGAATTATTTCAATGCATTATAATAATACTTCACCCTCCAAGCCCCAGGTGGCCTGAACCTTGTCCCATGGGAAGGACACACATTTCAGATACACAAGTTAATTTGTCTCTACTTCCTATCTCACTAGAGAATGGAGACTGCAGATAAGTTTAAATTAATTAAACAGAGGGCTTCTTCCAAGGCTGAGAGATGGTAAACAGTCATTGTCCATTCGGCCAAGGCTATTTGATCTGCTCCTTAAAAGAGTAATAAAACATTCAATTCAAGAACACAACATAGAATTGCTTCAGGACATCTGCTGATATTTACTTTTTACTTATTAACCTCAAGATGGCTCCTTCAGGCCAAAAGATAGATTCCAATGATCCAAAATGGATGCCTACCATACAAGATGGAGTCCATGTAAAATGTTATCTTTTTAAACATATTCTAATCACCTTCACAAAAGCAATATATGTTCACACATATAAAGATAATTAAAATATTTTTGACAATATCATGTCACTATTTCGAGATGTTTAGCTCATTTCTGTAATGGGTGGTAAGATATGAGACTGGTTCACGGTCAGCAGTTCATTATTCAGACGATTTCTTATTTGTCGCCCCAGCAGATGAGGATACCGGCCATCACATGCTAAAAACATTTCAATTCTTCATATCTCGTTTTGGCGTCCCTCTTTCTGCAGAAGAAACCGAAGGTCCAATAACAAGGTTGTCCTTCCTCGGCATTGAAATTGACACCATAGAAATGGTTTTCAGGTTACCTGAAGAAAGATTAAGAAACTTTTTAGCTTGATTGAAGGATTTTGTGGAGTAGTAAAAGTCACTACTGGGTCTTTTGGTCTTTGCTTGCCGTGTCATTCCAATGGGAAGGATTTTGTCCGCTTATCATTGGCTACTCGAGGAGTTAAATTAGCTGGGCATCGGATTCGTCTCACCAAACCCTTAAAAGCGGACCTTACCATATGGGGTAGTTTTCTTTCCAACTATATCTTTATATCCAAGTATATATACTATATACTTTCCAAGTATATCTTTCCAAACATACATGTTTCAGGTCAGGAGAAGGCAACAATGCAGAATTATCATTATACACAGATACATCGGGCTCCTGCGGTTTTGGAGCAGTTGTTTGCCCAGCTTGGTGTATCATCCTGGCCTGCAGCGTGGCATGCCGCTGGCCTTTGCCGGAATCTTACTTTGTTGGAACTTTTTCCAATCATTGTGGCAGTCGAAATCTGGGGACCAATGTTCAAAAATCGACATATTTGTTTCTGGTCCGACAACGCCAGTGTGGTTGCCGGTATTAACAGTCTGTCTTGTTCTTCACTATCTGTTATATCTTTATTACGTGATTTAGTTTTGCGCTGTCTACAACATAACATTTATTTTAGATCAAAACATGTTCCTGGTCTTAATAATGTTGTTGCTTTTTCTCTCTCACGTTTTCGCTGGCACGAATTCCAGGCTTTGCTGCCCAATACGGAGAGGGTCCGCATCTCATGCCCAAATCATTTATGGGAGTTGGTGGACCTCAACTGATGTCTCTCGTCAGTTCATCAGTAGCGCCTGCTACGTGGCAGAGAAACGCTAAGGCGTGGTTGGAGTGATTACAGGTCGTGAAAGGTCGCAATATTTCTTCTTCGGATATGTTATGTTTAGAGGTAACAATTGAATATGTTCTATCCTTGAGGGCTTTAAACATATCTGGCACAGCCGCACAAAAACGTTTATCTGGTATTGCTTTTTATTTTAAGTCACTGGGTTGGGGGGGGGGGGGGTGTCACCAAATGCTTTTTAATTACCCAGACTGGAAAAAGTGTCATATTCGTCAGGAATCACGACGGCCAATTTCCTATCCCTTGCTTTGCCGTTTTGTAATGGCATGTCCAAAAATGTGCTCATCTCCATACGAGACTTTACTGGCCCTCAGTTTCAGCCTTGCCTTCTTTAAGCCTTTAGAATCAGTGAATTATTACCTCCTTCAAAAAAAAAGCAGGGTGGCTTACAGCACACGGATGTTATCATAACCGCTGAGGCTGCTCGATTACGGGTACGGGAACTTACGGGTACGAAGATCTAAGACTGACGTATTTGGCCACGGTGTTTGGATTCACCTGCGTGCCACCCAGGGCGCGGTCTGCGCCATGCGTTTACTTTCTGAGTATTTACTCATTCGTTTCCATTACTCCCAGTTCCTAGTACATATGGATCGCACTCCCCTCACTATTTATCAGTTTAGAACAGTTCTCCACCACTGCCTTATCATCGCAGGTGTTTCCTCTTGCTTTGCCAGATACATACGTCCGGATTTGTTATTGTAGAACACTGTCATAATGTGTTTTTCTTTTTGATCATGTTAGGCCCACAGTTTGGATGCTAGAGCATTCTTATATATTCTGGGCCACCCAGCGGGCTGATTGTAGGCCTGGTGGCCGTGCGTTGGGCTTTCGAGACATCAATATTTCTTGGAGAGGAATACGTGGTTTAAAATGGTATCAAGTCCTTCCAGAAGTGGTAAACCTCAGGTGTTAATGGCCCAGTGATACTGGTCATTCACGCGGGGGGCAATGATCTCTGTCTCCTTAGAATGGTTGAATTGATGACGATAATGCGCTCTGATATGGAGCGCTTCTCCTCCTTTTTCTCCGAAATGATACTCGTCTGGTCAGAGATTGTCCCCCATATGGTATGGCAGGGTGCACGGGATGCGGAGTTGAACAGGCACTCTTTCTGCTGGGTGGGGGTCGGAACCCTGTGTAGGCATACAAGGGCTCCTTCATGGCGGTCTTTGAGACTTTGCTGGTATGAGTAGGGGCTAAGAGGGTGGATTTGCCCGTCGGCAGTCTGGCAGTTGGCATAACGCCTGATAGCTGTGGAAAAATATATAAGGGTTTCACCGCTAAGCGGTTCTGGTTTAAGAGGTTAAAATAAAAGCTGTGGCCGATCACCCTCCAGCAAAAGACTAAATTTGGTGTCCTGGTCTTTATTTCTATATTAGTCAATAAGAAAGCTTCCCTCGCATGTTATGTTTGGTTTACCCTGCTTACAGCCTGAATGAGGGACTCCCCTCTAATAAATCACAATGCCTTAAATGGGTTTTTTTTATGATTGTGTTATATATACTGGACGTCCCCCATAACTGTATCGTACAACCAGAGCCAGTGAATCACGTACAATCCCATCTATACCTTTCCACTCCATGCTGATGTCCTTTAAACATTGCTGCCCCCAGTGGCTGGGACTGGTTTATGCAGCTTTATCTATATCTCCACATTGCAGGTATAAGGACCTTACACTTTGCACCTTTCTTCATCACCCCAGGTCATCAGCTGGTATGGGGCACATGGGAAGTGCGGGACCAGCTCAGATTATCCATTCTTATCCTGCTTCCCCTCTTTTTATTGTATATTGGGGGCCAATTGTGTGCATTTTGCATTGTTTTTATAAAAATGATGATTTACTTCATTCCTCATGTACTGGCCCTTTAAATGTCCTCTGATTCTTTGTGTTGAGCGCCCCCTAGATCACACACACAACGCCTCGTCCTGCTGATCCAGAACATTTTTACTCACAGCTGACACTTTGGGAACAAAGACATTAGAGGGGAAATAAAGAGAAGGCAGGACATTTGTGGACATCAGTAATCTGCTGTAAAATCCTCTCACTCGTTATGTTCCGGACGTCTTTCTCGCTCTTACCCTGGAAATGTGTTAAAATATGAGGCGCGACTTCCGGTTCCGGCGCTGGGGATGCAGGACGCGAGTGACTGAGCTCCCGCTCCCGTCCAGCCTGTAAGCTCGCAATAGTCGCTACGGCGACGATAATCAGCGGGGAAGTCACCAGCCTTGCACAAGGCAACATCATCGGTGGTGCCTGTATGGACAGGTACCTCCTCAGAAGCGCGCAGAAGCCAGCCATGGAGGAATCAGCCGCGGCCGTGGTAAAGGGAGGTAAGATGGCGGCGCTTCCCGCCACTGTGACCCTGCTATACACACAGGAAGATGAGCTGCAGCACCATCAGTCCCAGCTTTCAAGCCCGGCAGAGCATGTACTGTCCGCTCTTCCAGTAGCCATTGACTATGTAACCCTGGCCCGTGAAGTAGCCAAGCAGATAGCGCCAGACCTGCAAAAGGCGCTGGAAAAAAAGGTGCAAGATTCTCTAAACCGCGTGCATGCGGAGCTGGCACAAGTCACTATCAGAGCTGATGAGTTAGAACAGCGTATGACGCTGCTGGAGGATGAAAATGAACGCCTGCAATCCAAACTCAAAGGGGTGCTGTCTGTTACTGCGCAGTTGGGGGACAAGGTGGAGGATCTGGAAAACCGCTCCAGGAGGAGCAACCTGCGGCTGGTGGGGCTGAAAGAAGCGGTGATATCTGCTGATTTGCAACGAGTGTGTGAGAGGACATTGCCGGAAGCCTTATGTCTCTCACGTCCATGCCGGGTGGAGAGGGCGCATAGAGTGGGGCCGGACCCCAGAAACCTCCCAGCAACAGCTGACCACAATTCACATCGTCCCAGACAAGTGATCTTCAAACTGTTGGATTACAATGACAAGGTGGCACTCATGAAAGCTTTCCGCAGCAGATCGCGTCCTTTGGAAATAATGGGCATGAAAGTACTACTATTTGAGGATTTCTCGGCGGAGGTTGCAAAACGAAGGAGGGCTTTCAGCAAGATCTGCACCGCGCTGTTCCAAGCGAGAATACGCTTTAGCCTGCAGTACCCAGCCATCCTGCGGGTGTTTCAAGAGAACGGGCGGAACAAGGTTTTCACCACTCCACAGGAAGCGGAGGACGCACTTGCGGAGCTTTGTGGGAACAGATCACAGCAAGAGGAGCGTCACAGTCCAGTACATAGTCCGCAGCGCAAGTCAAGAGAAGACAAAAGGAACCGGCTAAATATGGAGCGTACCTGGGCAGAAGCCTTAATGCCCACACCTGGAAGATCCCGGGGGGGTCGAGCCGGAAATAGAGGGGACTCTCCGAAGCCGCAGAGGCGAACACGGGACCGCACCCGATCCATGTCTCCTGATTGACGGACGAAGTCCTTTTTGGCGCATTTTATTTAAGCTGTTGTGATGATGATTTTGTGGACGCTGTAGACCAATTGCAGATTCCGACCAGATACAGATAAGTTTACAGATAATCTGAAAGTTATTGAGGGGGATATTTTGCGGTCTTATACAGCACTATGTTTCGGTCAATAGTTGACCTATTGTTACAATGCTACAATGTTATCAAGGTTGAAGTATATGCATTCTGATATTTCCCTGCTTTTTCACTGCAAGATATTTGTGAGGGAGTTAGATCAGGATCTGAGATTGTCCCTGGTGGGCGGGATTGAACGGGAGTGATACAATGCCTCCCCCACTCAAGGGAGTAGTGTTATCTGTTACAATGGCAGACTGAGGGAAATTGTGGTAGGAGATAGGGGACACGGAGGTAGGGAAACCTTGAAGCGAAGCAAGGTTCATAGGGAAAGGTGAGGATGCAATCCTAACGGACTCTAGGCTGTTAAAAGTAATGATAAGGGAATGTACATAAGGGTGCGCAGGCGACAAAGAGGTACTGAGGGGGCAAGGGCAGGTGTTACTTCCTCATGGAAGGAGCCATATAGGCAGGCTGGGGGGGGAGGGGGAGGGAGGGGCGCGTTCTGGCATAACAGAAAAAAGTGAAGTCACATACACCAGTGGGTATTAAGGGACTGCTAACCCTTGCCGCAGGTGATTTTATGATTTTGTTATGTAAGGGATGGTTGGCCTTGTTGGTTCTGGCTTACAAGCCAGGGTTTGGTTATGATGTTAATGTTAATGTTTGTACATGGCTCTTGGGAAAAGACGGATCTGACTCCCTGGACTCCACACGACTTTTAGGCACTTTAGCTCATCTTAAACACGGTCCAATAACATGAAAATAGTTTCTTGGAACGTTAAAGGGCTGAGATCCCCACAGAAACGGACCAAACTTTTAAGGCACATGAAACGATTGCATCCTGATGTGGCCCTATTGCAGGAAACTCACCTTACCGAGCCGGAGTTTAAGTATTTGCAAAAGTTCTGGGTGGGTCAGGTTTTTGGCTCGTCGGCAAGGGAGGGTAAGGCGGGAGTTATAATTCTGGTACATAAAAACTTTGCGTTTACGCTGGTGTCCCAGGAGCGGGATGACGAGGGCCGTTGGGTCCATCTAGTGATGGAACATGCAGGGGAAACCATCAGTATTCATAATGTGTATGGCCCAAATATGGTTAACACTGGTTTTTTTGGTCACTTGGAAACCCAACTCCAGCAGGATCGCACTAGGTTTTTGATTTTAGGGGGAGACCTTAACACTGTAAGGTCTTCAAAGGAGGATAGGAGCGCAGGGACTAGTTCGCAGAGAAATAGAGATAAGATCTTGCCCGACTTTTTAAGACACACGGCCCTAATAGATGCGTGGAGGAGTTTACACCCAGATGCGCGGGAATATACACATTTCTCTCATGTTCATCAGTCATGGTCGCGTATTGATTATTTGTTAGTTAGTGACGCAATGGCGCAACGTTTACGTGAAGCGGCAATTGAAGATTTAGTTATTTCGGACCATGCTCCGGTTACCATTACATTGGCTGACACAGTAGCTAGAGGAACGGATTTTATCTGGAGGTTTCCCGCTTTTCTGGCAAAGGATGAGGGCTTTACACAGAAGCTTAAGGGGTGGTGGATGGAATTCGATGGGGATAATGTAGCGCATCGCTCGGAACCGTCATTGTATTGGCGTACAGCCAATAAGAGGGAAAATCATGCAGTATATGTCTAATCTTAAACGTAAGACGACCGAAGGATACAAGGCAGCGAGCGACAGATTACGGCGTGCGTACACAGCATTCCTACATTCGCCATCAATGCTATTGGGGGAGGAATGGAAGGAAGCCAAGCGACAGTTTGATCAATGGTTAGACAAAAGAGAGAGTATTTACCGGTCCCAATTTGATGCTGATTTAATGCGTTTCGGCAATAAGGCGGGCAAATTATTAGCGCGGTTAGCAAAGGGGAGGTATGCACCGGCACATATTACAACACTTAAAGAATCAAACGGAACTCCTACCTCGGACCCAAAAAAAAATCAATACCATATTAAGTAAATATTACCAAGCCCTTTACTCAGAAACACCCATAGATCTCCAAAAAGGGAGGGAATTTTTGGAGAAGGTGAAGTTGCCAGGGCTCACCCAGGAGCAGAATGGTCATTTGAGCGCGGAGATTACACTAGAGGAAGTTTGGAGCGCCATTAAAACATTATCTAACGGAAAGGCCCCGGGTCCGGATGGATTCACAGGGGAGTTTTTCAAATCTCTGAGAGAAGAAATCAGCCCTACCTTGGTGGCATACTATAATACTTTACTAGGAACGGGAGCTTTACCAGCAGAGGCCAAGGTAGCGCATATAAAGGTGTTACCCAAGAAGGGGAAGAATCCTCTTGACCCGGGGTCGTACCGCCCCATCTCGCTGATAGATCAAGATCAGAAATTGCTCACAAAAATTTTGGCCAATCGACTGGCTATGTATCTACCCATACTGGTGGGAAAATCTCAGGTAGGCTTTGTAAAGGGCAGGGCTGCAGTGACAAATTTACGCAAGGTATTGACGGTGCTAGAAACAGTCAGGCACGATCCCCAGCCAGGTACCAGGCCGGCACTTTTAGCGCTAGACGCAGAGAAAGCCTTTGATAACATACAATGGGAATGGCTGGGGACGGTGCTAGACAAAATGAACATTCAGGGAGATTTCCGGGTCTTCCTGAAGGGAGTCTACGATAGCCCGCAAGCACGCGTTCACTCCTCGGGGTTCCTATCAGATCCCTTCCAATTGCATAAAGGAACACGACAGGGTTGCCCCTTGTCGCCCCTGCTATTCAATCTAGCATTGGAACCTATGGCCAGATTCTTGGAGGAATCGGATATGTTCAGAGGCATTCAAGTGGGATCTTGTGCAGTGAAATTAGCCCTGTTCGCTGATGATGTCATACTTTTTATGTCAAACCCTCAGGAGCATTTAGGGAAGGTTTTTCAATTTTTGCAGGAATTTGGGCAATGCTCGGGATACAAAGTCAATATAGCTAAGAGCGAACTGCTGGAGTTGGGCAGGCCATTGCCAAAGACCTTTTGGCAATCCTTGGGTTGCGGGATATCACCGGTGGAACACTGCATTACCTATCTGGGTATCAAAATAGGGAGGGTACCAGACACTCTGTATGGCTTAAATTATCCCCCATTAATAAAAAAAATACAAGCGGAACTCACTAGATGGGGCCAATTGCCGTTGTCCCTCTTGGGAAGATGTCAAACGCTACCTCTCTTATTGAAGCATGTGGATGTCTCGAAATTGACGGCTTCATTCACTAAATTTATATGGGCAGGAAAAAGGCCGCGCATAGCACTCACCAAGTTCATGATGGGTAAACAAGAAGGGGGTGTGAACTTTCCGAATGTCAGGGGTTATAACGTGGTCTGTCTTATGCGGCATGTAGTAGATTGGCTTCATGAAACAAGCAATTATTCCAATTTAGATCTGGAAGGGGAGTATGCTTCACCTTGGAACCTGAAAGCTTTGTTACATTGTAGAATCGCTTCTCTTCCGTGCCGTCTCAAAACCTCCATTGTATTGAGAGATACAGTTCTAGCTTGGAAAGTGATACGTAAGCAGTTTGGGTTACCCCACCTGGTATCGAAGTATATGCCGTTGAGCGGTCATCCGGAGTTTTTACCGGGAATGGACAAGGGGGACGGAATTGCCTCATGGGGGAGGGTAGGCATTGGTAGCGCAGGGGATCTTATGCATACAGAGGAAAAGAGGTGGTTAACTGGGGAGGAAATCACCGCTAAACATTTGCGGCTCTGGTCACATTTGCGGCTCTGGTCACATTTGCGGCTCTGGTCACATTTGCGGCTCTGGTCACATTTGCGGCTCTTTTCACATTTGCGGCTCTGGTCACATTTGCGGCTCTTTTCACATTTGCGGCTCTGTTCACATTTGCGGCTCTGGTCACATTTGCGGTTCTGGTCACATTTGCGGTTCTGTTCACATTTGCGGCTCTGGTCACATTTGCGGCTCTGGTCACATTTGCGGCTCTGGTCACATTTGCGGCTCTGGTCACATTTGCGGCTCTGGTCACATTTGCGGCTCTGGTCACATTTACGGCTCTGTTCACATTTGCGGCTCTGGTCACATTTGCGGCCCTGGTCACATTTGCGGCTCTGGTCACATTTGCGGCTCTGTTCACATTTGCGGCTCTGGTCACATTTGCGGCTCTGGTCACATTTGCGGTTCTGTTCACATTTGCGGCTCTGGTCACATTTGCGGCTCTGGTCACATTTGCGGCTCTGGTCACATTTGCGGCTCTGGTCACATTTGCGGCTCTGTTCACATTTGCGGCTCTGGTCACATTTGCGGCTCTGGTCACATTTGCGGTTCTGTTCACATTTGCGGCTCTGGTCACATTTGCGGCTCTGTTCACATATGCGGCTCTGCTCACATTTGCGGCTCTGGTCACATTTGCGGCTCTGTTCACATTTGCGGTTCTGGTCACATTTGCAGCTCTGGTCACATTTGCGGCTCTGGTCAGATTTGCGGTTCTGTTCACATTTGCGGCTCTGGTCACATTTGCGGTTCTGGTCACATTTGCGGCTCTGGTCACATTTGCGGCTCTGGTCACATTTGCGGCTCTGGTCACATTTGCGGCTCTGGTCACATTTGCGGTTCTGTTCACATTTGCGGTTCTGTTCACATTTGCGGCTCTGGTCGCATTTGCGGTTCTGTTCACATTTGCGGCTCTGGTCACATTTGCGGCTCTGTTCACATTTGCGGCTCTGGTCACATTTGCGGCTCTGGTCACATTTGAGGCTCTGGTCACATTTGCGGCTCTGGTCACATTTGCGGCTCTGTTCACATTTGCGGCTCTGGTCATATTTGCGGCTCTGGTCACATTTGCGGCTCTGGTCACATTTGCGGCTCTGGTCACATTTGCGGTTCTGTTCACATTTGCGGTTCTGTTCACATTTGCGGTTCTGTTCACATTTGCGGCTCTGGTCGCATTTGCGGTTCTGTTCACATTTGCGGCTCTGGTCACATTTGCGGCTCTGTTCACATTTGCGGCTCTGGTCACATTTGCGGCTCTGGTCACATTTGAGGCTCTGGTCACATTTGCGGCTCTGGTCACATTTGCGGCTCTGTTCACATTTGCGGCTCTGGTCACATTTGCGGCTCTGTTCACATTTGCGGCTCTGGTCACATTTGCGGTTCTGGTCACATTTGCGGCTCTGTTCACATTTGCGGCTCTGGTCACATTTGCGGCTCTGGTCACATTTGCGGCTCTGGTCACATTTGCGGCTCTGGTCACATTTGCGGCTCTGGTCACATTTGCGGCTCTTTTCACATTTGCGGCTCTGGTCACATTTGCGGTTCTGGTCACATTTGCGGCTCTGTTCACATTTGCGGCTCTGGTCACATTTGCGGTTCTGGTCACATTTGCGGCTCTGTTCACATTTGCGGTTCTGTTCACATTTGCGGCTCTGTTCACATTTGCGGTTCTGTTCGGATACCACACTATTTATCCAACCAGGGAATTGTGACGTCCGTTTTTTACTATGTACTGTGTACGGCGACTGCGGGGGCTGATAAGGGGCGTATGGCTGTGATTTTAACCTTCACTAGAAGTGTTTAGTGGCCGCTTATCTCCCCTCCAAGATGCTTATTAGGGGACAGTCGTTTCATATTTGACTCTTAAAATAATTATAATGGGAATATATTGAGAATAAATAATAATTGACCAGGGAGCTTTCTGCCACGATCCTATACGTGCCCAGTGAATATATGGGGCCCATGCTGGGTCATCAATGTCAGACTTTCATGGGATAGGCCGGGAGGTTGGGCAAAGTGTAAATTGCAGAAATTTGTTAAAGGAACATTCCAGACAAAACCGATACACTGTGTTATTCCGAGCCCAGGACCTGAGGGGGCGGAGCATGACACAGGGATTCAAAGAACACCAAAGGAGAATTCCAGGCCCTGCATAGTTTGTCTTCAAGACCCTGTTCACACCACGTACGTGTTTTATATCTCTGGAGATTTTCCCAGTCTATAGGCTGGACGTTCACCACAGAGCTTAAGGGTATGTTCACACGAGGGCGTCCCTTATGGCTGAAATTACGGGGATGTTTCAGCCTGAAAACATCCCCGTAATTTCAGCCGTACCGGCATGTGCAGGCGCTTGAACGCCGCGTCCATTACGGCCGTAATTAGCGCTGCTATTCATTGGAGTCAATGAATAACGGCTCCAATTACGGCCAAAGAAGTGACATGTCACTTCTTTGACGCGGGCGTCTATTTACGCGCCGTCATTTGACAGCGGCGCGTAAATATACGCCTCGTGTGAACAGACAAACTTCTGCCCATTGCTTTCAATGGGCAGATGTTTGTCAGCGCTATTGAGGCGCTATTTTCAGACGTAATTCGGGGCAAAAACGCCCAATTTACGTCCGTAAATAGGCCGTGTGAACATACCCTTACATGTTAGAAGTTACTGGTGTATTTGGACACATATTAAGACCTCATTCACACGGCTGTGTCTGTAATTGCAGGCAGGCTCAGCTGCAGGCAGGCACCCGCATTTTCAGCCCATGCTCCTATACAAAGTATGGGAGATCGGTCCATAAAAAGGAAAAGATAGGAGATGTCTTATGCGGCGGCTTTCTACGGCCCGGACACCTTCCTGTAAATATATGGGAATGTGTCCGTGGTCAATAGAAATGAATAGGTCTGTAATTACGGACAAATTTTATGGTCGTGTGCATGGGGCCTTACAAAAATTTGAATCCCAAATTGCAGGATATTTTAGCACCACCCCGTTCCACCTGGGAACACCCTAAAACAACCAGAAACGCCCTCATTTAATAGGAATCAGCACACACTCCACTAATATATTGGTTATGAGCTGTAGTGATACTGTTCTCTAATTTAACATTACAGCAGACGGGCCCCCACAAGGATTAAAGGGGTTACGTGGGGACCAAAAAGTATTCGCAGTGCAGTCCCTGCAGTACGTGAGATCACTCGCTAATATACATTCCGGTCCCTCGTCGCGCTGATTATGAGATATTAATAGATTTTTACGGCTCTGCCGGGGGACCGGAAGTCTAGATGCACAGTCTTCCTTCATGACGACACGACTCTTAGTCATGTGACCGGCCCCAATGTACTCCATGCACTCGCTGTAGACAGCCAGGGGCCACATTCAAGAACAGTATATGGGCTCCTTGCTCTGCAATATCTCATCATCGATCACCCGCCTTATGTCGCTCTACCAATCCATCAGTAATTGTTAGCCATAAAATAAATTACCTCCGGCCCTTACATGTCATCTAATACACAGAAGTAAGAGGCTTTAACCCCTTCACGACGCAGCCTGTTTTGGCCATGAAAACAAAGTCGATTTTTTTCCAGATCTGACATGTGTCCCTTTATGGGGTAATAACTTGGGAAAGGTTTTACCTATCTAAGCGATTCTGAGATTGTTTTCTTGGGACATGTTGTACTTTATATTAGTGGAAAAGTTTGGTCGATAAATTCAGTATTTATTTGTGAAAAACACCAAAATTGTGAGAAAATTTACAAAAATTATGATTTTTCTATAAAATATAAATGTATCTACTTGTAAGACAGATAATTATACCACACAAAATAGTTACTAGTTCACATCCCCCATATGTCTACTTTATGTTTGCATCTTTTTTCTGTCTTTTTCTGTCTTTTTTTTTGTCAAAATTAATTTGTAAAGCATTTGGCTCTAGTGTGCTAATGGCAGAGGCCTCAGGATCAAAGGAGCAATTAGTGGATTTTGGTGCATCCTTTTTCTTAAAATATATTTTAGGCAACAAAACATTTTTCAGGTGCCAAAACAGTGGAAACCCCCCAAAATTTACCCCATTCTGGAACCTCTACCCCTCAAGGAATTTTTCTAGGGGTAAAGGTAGCATTTTGACCCCACAGTTTTTTTGCTAAATGTAATTTAATTAGTCTGTGAAAATTGAAATCTTTTTTTCGAAAAAAACTTTGCATTTTCTAATTTTTGGAAGGAATAAAGGAGAAAAAGAACTCCAATATTTGTAAAGCAATTTCTCCTGATTATTGAAATACCCCATATGTGGTAATAAACTGCTATTTGGACCCACGACAGGGCTCAGAAGGGAAGGAGTGCCATTTGGCATTCAGAGTTTGCTGGATTGGTTTGCGGCGGCCTGTCGCAATTGCAAAGCCCCTGAGGGCCAAAAATAGTGGAAACAACTATGGAGCGCAGATTTTGCTAGAATTGTTTTCGGTGCCGTGTCGCGTTTGCCATGCGCTGAAGGGCCCAAATGTGACCCCATTTTTGAAAATACACCCCACAATGAATTTAAAAGTAGCGTTTTAACTTCACAGTTTTATTTGAATTAGTCTGTGAAAATGAAAATCTACTTTCTTTCTGAGAAAAACACCCCAACATTTGTAAAGAAATTTCTCCTGATGACGGAAATACTCCATATGTGGTAATAAACTGCTGTTTGGATCCACGGTAGCGCTCAGAAGGGAAGGAGCGCCATTTGGATTTTTGGAGCATAGATTTTGTTGGAATGCATTTAGGCCGCCATTTTGGAATCTATACCCATAAAGCAAAGGAATTAATCCAGTGCTCTAGTAAACTTGTCCCCACAGTTGTTTGGTCTATGAAAAATGAAAAATCTCATTTTCTCAATTTTTTTCCCTAAGGTGTAATAGGAGAAATATCACGCCAAAACTATGTAAACAATTTCTACCGAGTACGGCAACACCCCATATGTGGATGTAAATTGGTGTTTAAGCACACGGTTGGGCTCAGGAAATAAGGAGCACTATGCAATATTTCAGGCCCACTATGGTGGTATTTATCACATTGTGCCATGATTACAGACAATTTGAGGTGTCAAAATATTATAAACCCCACAGAAGTAACCCAATTTTTGAAGCTACACACCTCAAGGAAATTACCAAGCGGTATAATGAGAATAGTGACTATGTGATGGACACCTCTCATGGTATTCATCTAGGGGTATAGTAAGAATTATTAGTTTTGAAGTTGGCAGCCTGAAAATCCCGCACTGGAGGGAGGTGGAATGGCAGGTCCCACTGCCAACCCACCCACCATTCCATAAAATGCAGCCCAGAAAATACATTAAAAACATATGAACTATTTTTTTTGCTGAGGTAACAGATCTACTCTGCATTTTATCCTCTCACCCAGCTTTACAACCCGGGTGAGGGGGTCACTCCCTCCATTACTATTCCAGCTGCCTATAGGGCATAGTGTATTTGGTATTGGGAGAATATTTTGTTTATTTTGGGTTTTTACTAATATTACAATGAGCTAAAGGGCTTGTCCGTGAAAAAAAAAAATGTTATGGCCAATATGGAAGACTGAGGGGTGGATGAAGAATTAAAAAAAGCAGTGTCGTAAATTTGAAAACACTGGAGACACAATCTGAGGTTTGCAGAGTTTTGCGGAGACCTTTATGGTTTTCCCGGATTGTGCCGCAGGTCAATGTGGATCGGGACCAGTGGCGGATCCACATATGGGCGTTTCGGGTGGTCGCCCGGGGCCCAAGGCTTGCAGGGGGGCCCATAGCTTCCCACACCGCACACAAGTGAAACAAAACTCTCCAGGGCTGCTGCTGCCGGCCGCATTCTAGAGGCGGGGGGAATGTGCAGGGGGAGTCAATTGCGGCCAGGGAACAGGGGCACAGCACATCAGCTGTAGAGAGCAGACTGTCAGAGATTGTGATGGGCAGGTGCTGGAGTCTCCCTGACAGTCTGCTCCTCTGTGCTGCTGTACATTGTCCCTCCTGTCTAAACCTCCAGCAGCTGCCTGATAACGGCAAAACTGAAACTAGAGGGTGAAGGACCTGTGGTGACGTCACAGTCACATGATTAAGGTCCTGGAGGCTGCCAGAGACAAGCACCGCAGAGGAAGAGACTGGTAAGTGTGTGTGTGTTAGTTAATGTAAGTCTATATAGTGTGTGCTGTGTATATAGTGTCTATAATGTAAGTCTATGTAGTGTGTGTGTGTGTGTGTGTGTCATAATGTAAGTCTATATAGTGTGTGCTGTGTATATAGTGTGTGCTGTGTATATAGTGTGTGCTGTGTATATAGTGTGTGCTGTGTTTATAGTGTCTATAATGTAAGTCTATATAGTGTGTGTGTGTTTATGTGTGTGTGTCATAATGTAAGTCTATGTAGTGTGTGCTGTGTTTATAGTGTCTATAATGTAAGTCTATATAGTGTGTGTGGTTTGAATATATAGTGTGTGGTGTTAGTGTGAATTGTATATAGGGTGTTTAATCTCACATTTTTTGTGTGCAAAATAATTTCCCACCCATAGAGCCCTCTGCAGTAAGTCAGATGCTCAGAACCCCCCCCCCTGCAGTATAATCTCCCCCATGGAGCCCTCAGTAGTTATTATTCTGCAGGGGGGGGTCAGGGCGTTTGATTGACCGTTCAGGGTTCTATAGGGGAATAACTCCTTCCCCCCCCCCCCAAGAGCCATAAGGGCAGATTTACACGAGCGTGTAATACGTCCGTGCAACGCGCGTGCTTTTCACGCGCGTCGCACGGACCTATGCAAGTATATGCGGCAGTGCAGACTGTCAGTGATTTTTGCGCAGCGTGAATCCGCTGCGTAAAACTGACGACATGTCCTATATTTCTGCGTTTTTTGCGCATCACGCACCCATTGAAGTCAATGGGTGCGTGAAAATCACGCATGCCACACGGAGGCACCTCCGTGGGACGTGCGTGATTTGCTCAACAGCAGTATAACTATGATTGCAAACAGAAAAGCACCACGTGCTACAAACATACAGAGTGTCATAATGATGGCGGCTGCGCGAAAGGCACGCAGCCGCGCATCATATGGTGATGACACACGGAGCTGTTAAGTGCCTTTTGCGCGCGCAAAACGCCGCATTTTTTGTGTGCGCAAAACGCACACGCTCGTGTAAATCCGCCCTAAGTGTCAGACACTTAGACCCTCCCATAGGGCACTCAGCAGTCAGTCAGATGCACTGGGGAGGGGTGTCTGACTGCTTAAAGGGTAACTAACGAAACTTTTTAAAAAAAATTACATGTCATAGTGACATGTCAAATGTTCTAATCGGTGGGGGTCCGGGCACTGAGACCCCACCAATCGCTGAAACAAAGTGGCAGAAGCGCTCAGGTGAGTGAGGAGCCACTTTGTTTCTGATCGTCTTTCCTCTGATAGCCGAGCATGCGGTCTATGGGCACAACAGAAAGTCTATGAGTCCGTACACCGCGACGAGGAAAGACAATCAGAAATTAAGTGGAACAGCGCTCACCCGAGCACTCCTGCTGCTTTGTTTTAGTGATCGGTGGTGGTCTCAATGCTGGGACCCCCATCAATCAAAACTTCTGACATATCACTCTCACTATGACACGCCAAATGTTTTTTAAAAGTTTAGTTACCTCTTGGGGACTGAATTTATTGGTTTGAGTTAATGTATGGGCCTGGGTCTTAATTTGCTTAGGGGTCTGGGGTATAAGACAATTTATGGTGTTTATGTCTGAATTTTTATGTTGCTATAGACGCTGAAAATGGCTACAGAATCAAGGGGAAAAGATTTCTCATCAGGAAACTGCAGTCATCAGGAGAAGTCGCCATAGCGGTCTGTGTCAGATGGAGAAGAAAAGAGAACGACCTATCAGTGAAGACATCACCTGTGAGTCATTGCATTTATAGATCTGTCACCTCTCCTGACATGTCTGTTATCGGAAATCCTTGTATTCCACATAAAGTCTTTGTGTACCCAGGACTAATAGACAAATGCGTGTTACCATTCCCCTTGTCAGGAGGATGTGTCCCTACACAGTGGGATACTGTCAGCGATGGTTGGAGACTGTCAGTGTGTAGGGACACAGCCCTTTGACATGGGGAATCGTAGCACCCATTTGTCAGTGCTCACACAGAAAGGTGGTGTTTAATATAGACATGACGTGGCAGGGCGGTGGTGGACAAGGGGGCCCAAGCTTGTGGAACAGCCCAGGGCCCATGGTTTACTTAATCCGCCACTGATCGGGACGCAGGGACTTTAAACCATCGGGACACTATTGTAGAAATTATCTATATATAAATGGTACACTTTGCCAAACAGCAGATGCACAAGGTCCCACACAAATCTTCCCGCTGACTCCTAGGAAGGGGGGGGGGGGGCATTCAGGGGATCAATTTTAGAGTCCTTTCCCTCATACACCCTGAAGCGATGGGTATACCCGGGGGCACTCCCACAGATTTTATATAATTTAATAACGTACCGGGCCCTTTTGTTTAGAAGGTGCTGCCTAAACCTGAGTCTTCCCCCAAAGCAAACAAGGGATTCATCCACCGCAATATTCTGTATAGGGATATCATTTTGGGAAATGGTTCGACAATAATGGTCAATTATTGGCCTTATTTTAAAAAAAACGGTCAAAATTTGGGGCATCTGGGGATGGGCAGCGACTGTTATCACTAAAATGCAGGAATTTAATTATCGCCTCAAAGCGTGTCCTGCTCATTATTGTGCGGTGGAGAGGGGGGGGGCTATATAATCTATCAGAGGACCAGTCATCTCTAATAGGGGGCTTTTTATAATGCCAAAACTTAAACACATGCCCCAGAATGTATACAGCCATGCTGCATTTGTTGGAATACAATTTTGGCCTCTGGCATAGTAGGGGGTAACTGAGTAGCATAGATATCCGTCTGCTCAACCATCAAATTTATTAGGGAGTCAGAAAAAAAAATGGAAAAAAAATCAATGGCCTCGAACCCTGTGGCATCAAATTGATCCCTGAGGAGGCTGTAAAATCAGGCACTTGGGGGGCTATAATTATCTGCAGCTACCCGTGATAATCCGGGCATAGCAGGACCTGCGACTCTTCCGCGCTGACGGGGGGTTCAGAGTCAGTTTCTCTAGATTCAGATGAAATCACAAACTGCTTCACCTTCACCTGCTGAGTCTGTATCTGAGAATAACATTTGGTTTGTCACATCAGTGGTGTAAAGCCTTTGGGCCATATTTTATATTTCTAACTGGAGATGACAAGTGATGACAGGTCTGATGACAGGCGATGACAGCTCTGATGACAGGTCTGATGACAGGCGATGACAGGTCTGATGACAGGTGATGACAGGCGATGACAGGTCTGATGACAGGTCTGATGACAGGTCTGATGAGAGGCGATGACAGGTCTGATGACAGGCGATGACAGCTCTGATGACAGGTCTGATGACAGGCGATGACAGGTCTGATGACAGGTGATGACAGGCGATGACAGGTCTGATGACAGGTCTGATGACAGGTCTGATGAGAGGCGATGACAGGTCTGATGACAGGCGATGACAGCTCTGATGACAGGTCTGATGACAGGCAATGACAGCTCTGATGACAGGTCTGATGACAGGCGATGACAGTTCTGATGACAGGCGATGACAGGTCTGATGACAGGCGATGACAGATCTGATGACAGGTCTGATGAGAGGCGATGACAGGTCTGATGACATGCGATGACAGGTCTGATGAGAGGCGATGACAGGTCTGATGAGAGGCGGTGACAGGACTGAGGACAGGTCTGATGACACTGATCACCAGATGATGGTGGTTGTAGTGTTTTATCAGCTGGTGAGGGGACTGATCGCCGGCTTTATGTACATTTTTATCTATCTACACAGCATCTGGCTCTGTCAGGCTCCAGGACACAGTTGAGCCCTCACAGAGCAGGAGATGCTGGGAAAACAATACGTCTGCGTTTTGTTTGGCTAGTCAGTACAGACTGGCCAATCACAGCGCTCGCCGGCACCGGACCATTCTGATTGATCCCATGCCAGCATCTCCTGCCCGGCAACTCTGCCTTAGAGCTGAGTTGCCGGTTCTGTCACTGTGTCGCTTTACAGAGCGACAGCTTAGGGTATGTTCACACGGCCAAATTTCAGACGTATACGAGGCGTATTATGCCTCGTTTTACGTCTGAAAATATGGCTACAATACGTCGGCAAACATCTGCCCATTCATTTGAATGGGTTTGCCGACGTACTGTGCAGACGACCTGTTATTTACGCGTCGTCGTTTGACAGCTGTCAAACGACGACTCGTAAAAATACAGCCTCGTCAAAAGAAGTGCAGGACACTTCTTTCAGACGTTTTTGGAGCTGTTTTCTCATAGACTCCAATGAAAACAGCTCCAAAAACGAGTTGGTAAAAAAATTAGTTGGTAAAAATGCGAGTTGGTAAAAAACGTCTGAAAAGCAGGGTCTGTTTTCCCTTGAAAACAGCTCTGGATTTTCAGACGTTTTGGTTGACTACGTGTGAACATACCCTTAAAGTCCTGACATGCTTGGTACATAGGACTGCAGTAAGTTACTTGCAATACCGACGTACCAGACACATCATTTTGCGGGAAGGAGTTAATGTGACAGTGTCCCCCCCCCCCCCTTACCTACAGGGCCCCTGCTTTACAGAGAAATATTAGTATAGAAAAGACATGGAGGAGTTCTCCATAGCAACCAATCAGATTCCGGGTTTTATTTTTCTAAGACAGGTTTGAAATTGAAAGAAGTGATCTGATTGGTTGCTATGGACAATGTTACCTGCTAAATTTTCGACTCCACATCTTCCCAGAAGTAACCATAGCAACCAATTCAATGGATGAGAGTTGGTAGGTAGATTGGAGGGTCTGATAAGTGACAACCACAGCCCACCATGCAGTGACAGCCAGAGCCTCTAGAGGCAACAGCTACTGCCACCATTATAGTGACAACTACTGACCCCAATAATAGTGACAGCTACTACCCCAATAATAGTGACATCTACTGACCCCAATAATAGTGACAGCTACTGACCCCAATAATAGTGACAGCTACTGACCCCAATAATAGTGACAGCTACTGACCCCAATAATTGTGACAGCTACTGACCCCAATAATAGTGACAGCTACTCACCCCAATAATAGTGACAGCTACTGACCCCAATAATAGTGACAGCTACTGACCCCAATAATAGTGACAGCTACTGACCCCAATAATAGTGACAGCTACTGACCCCAATAATAGTGACAGCTACTACCCCCAATAATAGTGACACCTACTGACCCCAATAATTGTGACAGCTACTGACCCCAATAATAGTGACAACTACTGACTCCAATAATAGTGACAGCTACTGACCCAATAATAGTGACAGATACTGACCCCAATAATAGTGACAGCTACTGACCCCAATAATAGTGACAGCTACTGACAACAATAATAGTGACAGCTACTGAGCCCAATAATAGTGACAGCTACTGACCCCAATAATAGTGACAGCTACTGACCACAATAATAGTGACAGCTACAGACCACAATAATAGTGACAGCTACTGACCCCAATAATAGTGACAGCTACTGACCCCAATAATAGTGACAGCTACTGACCCCAATAATAGTGACACCTACTAACCCCAATAATAGTGACAACTACTGACCTCAATAATAGTGACAGCTACTGACCCCAATAATAGTGACAGCTACTGACCTCAAGAATAGTGACAGCTACTGCCTCAACTATAGTGACAGCTACTGACCCCAATAACAGTGACAGCTACTGACCCCAATAATAGTGACAGCTACTGAGCCTAATAATAGTGACAGCTACTGACCCCAATAATAGTGACAGCTACTGACCCCAATAATAGTGACACCTACTGACCCCAATAATAGTGACAGCTACTACCCCCAATAATAGTGACAGCTACTGACCCCAATAATAGTGACAGCTACTGACCCCAATAATAGTGACAGCTACTGACCCCAATAATAGTGACAGCTACTACCCCCAATAATAGTGACTGCTACTGACCCTAATAACAGTGACAGCTACTGACCCCAATAATAGTGACAGCTACTACCCCCCAATAATAGTGACAGCTACTGACCCCAATAATAGTGACAGCTACTGACCTCAATAATTGTGACAGCTACTGACCCCAATAATAGTGACAAGTACTGACTCCAAAAATAGTGACAGCTACTGACCCCAATAATATTGACAGCTACTGACCCCAATAATAGTAACAGCTACTGGCCCCAATAATAGTGACAGCTACTGACCCCAATAATAGTGACAGCTACTGACCCCAATAATAGTGTCAGCTACTGACCCCAATGATAGTGACAGCTACTGACCCCAATAATAGTGACAGCTACTGACCCCAATGATAGTGACAGCTACTGACCCCAATAATAGTGACAGCTACTGACCCCAATAATAGTGACAGCTACTGACCCCAATAATAGTGACAGCTACTGACCACAATAATAGTGACAGCTACTGACCACAATAATAGTGACAGCTACTGACCCCAATAATAGTGACAGCTACTGACCACAATAATAGTGACAGCTACTGACCCCAATAATAGTGACACCTACTGACCCCAATAATAGTGACAACTACTGACCTCAATAATAGTGACAGCTACTGACCCCAATAATAGTGACAGCTACTGACCTCAAGAATAGTGACAGCTACTGCCTCAACTATAGTGACAGCTACTGACCCCAATAACAGTGACAGCTACTGACCCCAATAATAGTGACAGCTACTGAGCCTAATAATAGTGACAGCTACTGACCCCAATAATAGTGACAGCTACTGACCCCAATAATAGTGACACCTACTGACCCCAATAATAGTGACAGCTACTACCCCCAATAATAGTGACAGCTACTGACCCCAATAATAGTGACAGCTACTGACCCCAATAATAGTGACAGCTACTGACCGCAATAATAGTGACAGCTACTACCCCCAATAATAGTGACTGATACTGACCCTAATAACAGTGACTGCTACTGACCCCAATAATAGTGACAGCTACTACCCCCCAATAATAGTGACAGCTACTGACCCCAATAATAGTGACAGCTACTGACCTCAATAATTGTGACAGCTACTGACCCCAATAATAGTGACAAGTACTGACTCCAAAAATAGTGACAGCTACTGACCCCAATAATATTGACAGCTACTGACCCCAATAATAGTAACAGCTACTGTCCCCAATAATAGTGACAGCTACTGACCCCAATAATAGTGACAGCTACTGACCCCAATAATAGTGTCAGCTACTGACCCCAATGATAGTGACAGCTACTGACCCCAATAATAGTGACAGCTACTGACCCCAATAATAGTGACAGCTACTGACCCCAATAATAGTGACACCTACTGACCCCAATAATAGTGACACCTACTGACCCCAATAATAGTGACAGCTACTGACCCCAATAATAGTGACAGCTACTGACCCCAATAATAGTGACAGCTACTGACCTCAATAATAGTGACAGCTACTGACCCCAATAATAGTGACAGCTACTGACCTCAAGAATAGTGACAGCTACTGCCTCAACTATAGTGACAGCTACTGACCCCAATAACAGTGACAGCTACTGACCCCAATAATAGTGACAGCTACTGAGCCTAATAATAGTGACAGCTACTGACCCCAATAATAGTGACAGCTACTGACCCCAATAATAGTGACACCTACTGACCCCAATAATAGTGACAGCTACTACCCCCAATAATAGTGACAGCTACTGACCCCAATAATAGTGACAGCTACTGACCCCAATAATAGTGACAGCTACTGACCCCAATAATAGTGACAGCTACTACCCCCAATAATAGTGACTGCTACTGACCCTAATAACAGTGACAGCTACTGACCCCAATAATAGTGACAGCTACTACCCCCCAATAATAGTGACAGCTACTGACCCCAATAATAGTGACAGCTACTGACCTCAATAATTGTGACAGCTACTGACCCCAATAATAGTGACAAGTACTGACTCCAAAAATAGTGACAGCTACTGACCCCAATAATATTGACAGCTACTGACCCCAATAATAGTAACAGCTACTGGCCCCAATAATAGTGACAGCTACTGACCCCAATAATAGTGACAGCTACTGACCCCAATAATAGTGTCAGCTACTGACCCCAATGATAGTGACAGCTACTGACCCCAATAATAGTGACAGCTACTGACCCCAATGATAGTGACAGCTACTGACCCCAATAATAGTGACAGCTACTGACCCCAATAATAGTGACAGCTACTGACCCCAATAATAGTGACAGCTACTGACCACAATAATAGTGACAGCTACTGACCACAATAATAGTGACAGCTACTGACCCCAATAATAGTGACAGCTACTGACCCCAATAATAGTGACAGCTACTGACCCCAATAATAGTGACACCTACTGACCCCAATAATAGTGACAACTACTGACCTCAATAATAGTGACAGCTACTGACCCCAATAATAGTGACAGCTACTGACCTCAAGAATAGTGACAGCTACTGCCTCAACTATAGTGACAGCTACTGACCCCAATAACAGTGACAGCTACTGACCCCAATAATAGTGACAGCTACTGAGCCTAATAATAGTGACAGCTACTGACCCCAATAATAGTGACAGCTACTGACCCCAATAATAGTGACACCTACTGACCCCAATAATAGTGACAGCTACTACCCCCAATAATAGTGACAGCTACTGACCCCAATAATAGTGACAGCTACTGACCCCAATAATAGTGACAGCTACTGACCCCAATAATAGTGACAGCTACTACCCCCAATAATAGTGACTGATACTGACCCTAATAACAGTGACAGCTACTGACCCCAATAATAGTGACAGCTACTACCCCCCAATAATAGTGACAGCTACTGACCCCAATAATAGTGACAGCTACTGACCTCAATAATTGTGACAGCTACTGACCCCAATAATAGTGACAAGTACTGACTCCAAAAATAGTGACAGCTACTGACCCCAATAATATTGACAGCTACTGACCCCAATAATAGTAACAGCTACTGTCCCCAATAATAGTGACAGCTACTGACCCCAATAATAGTGACAGCTACTGACCCCAATAATAGTGTCAGCTACTGACCCCAATGATAGTGACAGCTACTCACCCCAATAATAGTGACAGCTACTGACCCCAATAATAGTGACAGCTACTGACCCCAATAATAGTGACACCTACTGACCCCAATAATAGTGACAGCTACTGACCCCAATAATAGTGACAGCTACTGACCCCAATAATAGTGACAGCTACTGACCCCAATAATAGTGACAGCTACTGACATCAATAATAGTGACAGCTACTGACCCCAATAATAGTGACAGCTACTGACCCCAATAATAGTGACAGCTACTGACCCCAATAACAGTGACAGCTACTGACCCCAATAATAGTGACAGCTACTGACCCCAATAACAGTTTACAGACTCGAACAATAACATCTTAGTTATGGTGAATGATGAAGGGCATAAAAAAACTTAAAAAAGCAATAAAAATAAAGATAGATTATTGGAGCACTCCACTTATTTTTTTTTATCGCACCCTCCATTTGTACATTGGTGTTTCAGTGGGGTGCTGTGTGCAAAATACTTACCGATCCCCGCATTTTGTATTTTTCGGGTCCAACGCCGCTCACCTGATATTCCCTCTGACTTGTCTGGAGTCACGGTGCTTTTGAATAAACCGGAACTAAGGCTCTCAATGCATTCCTATGGAAGCCAGCAAGACCAGGACGAGGCCAGAACGAGGCTCCATAGGAATGCATTGACTTCAGGTTTTCTGAACAGCAGTGATTCCAGACCAGGTCAGAATGAAGATCACGTGCGCGGCCCTGGACTCGAAAAACGACAGGATCCAGGGATCGGTAAGTATTTCTACACCCAGCTCCCCACTGAAACACGAATGCACAAATGGAGGGTGCAAAAAAAAAATAAAGTGGAGTGCTTCTTTAAATGCTCATGGTCACAATGAAGGGAGACAAAAGCGAAAAAAAATAATTGCAGCTGAAAGGACAAAATTAGTTGCAACATCAAGGGGTTAATAATTATAGTACATGCAGATCACTGTATAGAGCTTTTCAGCTCCCCAGGGGCATACGGTTGGGAGCTTTGACTGGCGGGGTCACTTTAAGAATAAATAAATGGGGGGTGGCATCACTTCATCATGATCTACAGAGATTGGCCAGTGATCACATGGTAGGGGGCTATAGAGCTCCCTATAAGATAGTAATGCCCTTCGTCCTCCTCTTTGGACCCTGCAGCTTGGCGTCTTTCCCCCACTCACTCTCTTGATTTGACTCCTTAATGACACGTTTTTTTTTCATTTTCGTTTATCACTCCCCTTCCTTGCTTTCGTTTTTACAGCGTCTATCGTCCGGTAATAACTACATGTTCACTTTATTCTACGGATGAATATGATTACAGCGATACCGAATTTATCATTTTTTCATGTTTTACCACTTTGTAAAACTATTTGTTAAAAAAATTAGTTTTGCGTCGCCAAAATCTGAGAGCCATAACTTTTTTATGTTTCTGTAGATTGAGCGATGTGAGGGCTTATTTTTTGCGAGGCGAGCTTTTATTGTTACCATTTTGGAGTACAATGCGACTTTTTGGTCAGTTTTTATTCTATTTTTTGGGGAGCTAACGTGACCAAAAAACAGCAATTTGGGGGCTTTAAACATTTTTTTATTTTTTTTTACTGTGTTCAGTGGGTTAGATAACATCAGATTGTAATAGTTCGGACTTTTGCAAATGTGGCGATAACAGTTATGCTAATTTATATTTTGTTTAACATTACTTTAGGGAAAAAATGGGAAGAGGGAATTTAACTTTTTTTAAATTCTGTTTAGTAGTCCCCCTAGTGGACTTGGACTGCAAGGACCCATTATCCACTTTACCTGCCCAGGACCTTAACCATCCTTCCTTGAATTAACACACCAACACCTTCTTTATGGAAATGTGGAAGTGGCCACAGCTTTATTCTTATTTACAAACATCGGCATGAAGACATAAATATATTTATTTTTCTCTCTCTCCTCCTGAAATGCCGATGCTCCCTGTCTCCATCAGGCATGTAGGGTGCTACCTCCGTCTTCATCTGCCGTACTTTCCGCCAGCTGTGACATCTACGAAAAAACCAGAAAAACGCCAGAACAAGAATATAACCGTAGAAAAATCTTTTAAAAAACCAAACCAAAACCACCAGGGGAGGGAGGGCGGGTGTTTCTTCCACTGCAGCTTGAAGGTAAGAGGGCTTCCCGCTCCAAACCCCTGCCTTATATCTTCTTAACCACGCCCCTCTTACCCCTTGTTGACCAATCCTGGTCCTGGGCATTATTTTAAACCGTTCCATCCTTTCTTAACCCCTTGCAGTCCCTGACACTCTCCCTAGGCGCTTCAGTGTCTACAAGACTGCAAGGACCCATTATCCACTTTACCTGCCCAGGACCTTAACCATCCTTCCTTGAATTAACACACCAACACCTTCTTTATGGAAATGTGGAAGTGGCCACAGCTTTATTCTTATTTACAAACATCGGCATGAAGACATAAATATATTTATTTTTCTCTCTCTCCTCCTGAAATGCCGATGCTCCCTGTCTCCATCAGGCATGTAGGGTGCTACCTCCGTCTTCATCTGCCGTACTTTCCGCCAAGAAGGGGGAACTGAGAAACCTACTCAGTCCCCCGACCACCCCCACCAAGCAACGCCAACCCTCTCTCGGCACCATCCAAGAGATCCAATAGAAAGATATCAAGCCCGATATCATTCAGATGCACTCTATCCGGCGCCAGCAGATCAGCATTATCCCCCTCCAGGGATTGGTGTCGCAACCCAATCCCCCCTATAGAGCGAATGAACCGCGACACCCGCACATTGATTAGCCTGCGCACTCTCTCCAACGCTGCCATATTCCTCGCTCCTCTCCACACCGTACGTGCCACTATTTCGGACCAAACTATCACGCAACGGGCGAACAGATCCTGAAAACGCGCCAAATCAGTCCGTATAAACGACAATAACTCAGCCATTTTCACTTGGCCGATATCATTTCCACCCGCATGTATGATCAGGACAACAGGTCCGTACGTGTGCCTTGTAACTGCCACTACTTCTGGCAGTAACTGCACCCACCGTAATCCCCGGACACCTCTCCAATGGACGTCGGCCTGTGCGAGGCCCAAATTCGGACCTAATGGCCTTCGACCCGCTCGCACCGCTGCCCAGTGCACATACGAATGCCCCAAGATCCACACTTGGGGGCGCCGCGACCCTAACAAAGAAATTAAGCTACATTCCGGTCAAATGAAGATACAGGCAGGATTAACATAACACTCCATATAAAACAAGGAAGGAAAACAGGGATGGGGGGGTGGGGGGGGGGAAGGGGGAGACATTTTCTACTATGAAAACTTCCAGCTTACACACTCTTTAAAACCAAATCAGGTCGCACATATGACTTATAGCTATTAGAACGCCATCTACCCAGACTCATGATAGCCGCTGAATCCAAGCCCAAGGCATCTGCCTCAGTTGCCGCCCCTATCCTAAACGAATGTGTACCAAACTCACCCGGTGGCAAACCTAGGTACTTCAAACCGGCCTTAAAAATCGCCTCAAATTGAAAACGCGACATTGCGGATCCATCCTGATGGATCAAGAATTGAGACCCGGGCACTCGGACCAACACGAATTCCTGTACCCATTTTACCGGGCAATACTGCCCCCCAATCCTCCCAATCGACAACCAAGCCCCCCTCCCTACCATATCAGTCTTTGACCTCCGCACACAGACCCTGAGAGAATCTCCCAACGTTACTACATCCGATCCGAGAAGACCACCGCTTGCACTTACACTGTGCGGAACCAGCTCACTAACCCGTAATGCGGCAAAGAAAGCCAAAGAAAACGCCGCGCCGAACAAGGACACTTCATATTCATCCCGACACACAAAACATAAAACGGCTAGAAGCCGACCCAAAAGTGAAAAAGATACTGGCCGCCTCGTGTCCCTGGAACACGCCTCTTTTTTCCACCCTTTTAAAGACTGCCGAACTACAAATTCTTTTGTAACATCTCTGCATCCCCACAATTTTAACATAAAGGCCACCCCTGCTAAAAACTTGCTCGCTGTGGCCGCACTACCCCCTTCCTGACGTATTTGTACAAAACTTGCTAACGTGACGTCCAGGTGACAACCATCCTGTGATGGGAAGTTATTCCCCGCAATCTCCAACCACCGATCCCACGCTCTGCAATGACTCTTCCAAGTCGCCGGTACCACCGAACCCCTCAACAGCCTCATAAGTTGTCCTCGACCAGGGCCCATAAGTGAAGGGGGGGGGACACCCCTTCTGCCAAAGCTGCCGGGTGCAATTCCCGAAACCGAGACATCTGTGAACGAGACAAAGCATCAGCCATCACATTACGGACACCCGGAACATGTTTCGCACGAAACCACACATTCAAACGCAAACACTTCAAAACCAACCGTCTTAATAAAGCTAACACCGGCAATGAACTAGACGACAACCCGTTCACCGCATGCACCACCGCCATGTTGTCTGTCCAAAATACAATCCTCTTGTTAACCATCACGCTACCCCACAACTCTATTGCCACTATAATAGGAAACAATTCCAATAGCGTCAAATTACGTAAAACTCCCAAATCACTCCAATGCAAGGGCCAAGGGGATCTACACCAACTTCGGCCCAAAATTGCTCCAAAACCATCACTTCCGGCTGCATCCGTAAACAATTCCAAGTCTACATTAGACAACTCAGCTTCCTGACACACCGACCTCCCATTAAACGAACTCAAAAAAGAATGCCAGACAAACAAATCCTTCTTCATACAAGAAGTTACCCGGATAAAATGATTTGGCTTCGAGATACCTCTAGTGGCTAAAGACAAACGCCTAGAAAAAACACGACCCATTGGAATTATACGACAAGCAAACACCAGCAATCCCATTAACGATTGTAACTGTTTTAACGTCACTTTTTTCGACCCCATGACCTGGTCAACTTGCGTCACTAGCCTTGCCAATTTATCATCGGGCAAGCGAAACATCATCCGCTCGCTATCTATTTCGATACCCAAAAATGACAAAACAGTAACAGGGCCTTCTGTTTTATCTTCGGAAATAGGTACACCGAAACGCGACATCACCTGTCGAAACACTCTCAGCAACGTGCTGCACAACCCAGAGCCCCCCGGGCCCACAAAAAGAAAATCATCCAGATAATGAATAACCGAGTCACAACCAGACTCCAAACGAACTACCCATTCTAAAAATGACGCAAACATCTCAAAGTAACTGCATGATATTGAACAACCCATGGGAAGGCACATATCCACGTAAAACCCTTTGTCTAAACAACAACCCAACAGGTGAAAACATTCCGGATGAACCGGCAACAAACGAAAGGCCGCTTCAATATCAGATTTAGCTAACAACGCCCCCTGTCCAGCCGCCTGTACCAGCCTTACTGCAACATCGAAAGACGTATACGAAACCGCCGCCTCCGCCCTAGAAATACCGTCGTTAACAGAACCACCGCGAGGAAAGGAAAGGTGATGAATCAGCCTAAACTTTCCTCGTTCCTTCTTTGGAACTAAACCAAGGGGGGAAACCCGCAGATTCGTATACGGCGGCTCACTGAATGGACCTGCCATTCTCCCCAATTCCACCTCTTTTGCCAATTTTAACCGCGCAATGCCCACATTCTCATTGATCGACTTCAAATTGTCAGCCAATGACAATGTCGCAGAATATTCAAAAGGAATCTCGAAACCAAACGAAAACCCGCTAGTGAGCACCTCTGCTTCCCGCCTCCTGTGGTACCGCTCTAACCATGGGCCCATCTCGAGCACGTTCACCGGCGTTCTCCGCTGCGCCGGAAGGAGGTGCCTTAACCGGCTGCTTACCTCTCCGGAAACACCGAAGCGCCGCATGAGCGCCCCCACAGATGGAGCATTCATGTCGGAATTTGCACGTGGCAAAGAAACGACAGTGGCCCTCGTTGTAGAGCCAACAGGCACCCGTGGGCCTAGCGGCCGCAACTCCAGGGGCGGGGCCCGGAGCTGCGGCCGCACTGGGAAAGGGGCGTTGTTGCCTGCTCCCTTGCGCTAAAATAAGCTGCAACCACACGTCCGTTGCCTTCGTCGCCCAACTAATATCAGGCGACAAAGCCAAACGTCGCCGAAATTCTTCATCATATCGCCACCAGGCCGCACCACCGTGCAGCCTGTGGGCGCTGAAAATTGTGTCAAAATAGACAAACAACTCGGCCCCTTTCCCAGGATAGCGTTGGCAAATAACATGAGCCAGTGTAGCGTAACACTGTACCCAGTTGCCAAATGTTTTCGCTACTTTCGCTTTCCTATCCGAACCTCTCTCAAAGCCCCGCTCCTTGTCGACAGTCACCTGCTCCACCGAGACCAAGGACCAAATATCCACAAATTCATTCCTCCAAATCTTGTCCTTGACCTCAGCTGACAAATGAGTCCCGAGAGGAGCGACTCCACAAAACAATGAATCTCTAAACGTCAAACTAGCTAAAGCATTCTCTTTCTCAGACGGGGGCATAGCTCCCTCTGGTGGCACCGAGGGACACGACGTTCCCTCATTCACTTTCAACCCAGCCACCACGGCTTTTAAAACAGAAATCAAATCCGCACCCGCTGCATTAGGTTTATTAAGCCATGCGTCACCGCAGGCCGACTCACCGCTCCCAGAGGTCCCACCGACTCCAGAGGGTCCTTCAGCCACTTGCCGCGGCACTGGAACCACGGCCTGCACCTCCTCCACCGGCCCGGCGGGAGGTACAACCTGGGACAGCTGCTCCTGATCCACCGACAAGCGCTGCACCTCCCGGCGTCGACTGCGTCTCTGCGGCCGTGAGGATCTCCTCGACGACCTCCTCCATGATCCGGATGATGCGGACGTCGTCGCAGACGAGGAGGAGAAACCATCGCTGGAAGACGAGGAATACCGTCGACCACGCCTCTTCCCGTCACCTGACCTGCGACGTCCATGATGGCCGTGCCGGCGATGTCCACCAGCCCGGCGTTTCCTCCCTCGCCTGGAACGCTCCCTTCTTGGACCTGCAGGAGAGAAAGATGACAAGGCAGGAGAAGGGCAAATAGAATCCAAAACACCCTCAATCCTATCTTTCCTAGCACACTCCCCCCCTGCCCCTGACCCATGCTGACAGGGGCCCGGGGGGGACCGGGGTGGAGAAGCGACAGGCACCGCAGAAGCCCCCGCCCCCTGGCTGGGCTGCTTGCTCACCGTCCGCCTCCCCGCACCCGCCGCCATCTTCTTTTTTCGTGCGCCGCCATCTTGTGTCCTGGCCGCACTGCGCCTGCCAGGACGTCCCGCCCCTGTTCCCCCCGCCGCCAATTCTGGCTGCGTAGAGAACAGCACGGGGAAAGATGGCGCCGACCCCGGCTGCACACAGGCCCCAGAAGCAAGTCCCAGCTCCTGTGAACATGCCGCATGGTAAGCGACCATGTCGGACCAGTCGCCTGAGTCCGCCATATTCACCCCACTGTCACGATAGTCGGCCGCTGCCTCCGCGCCCGCATCAGCAGCTCGAGGCGGGTTGTACCGTGCCCGTGCCGGTTTAACAGCCGCCCTCTTACCGCCATGGGGAAGGACGCCAGCGCGACGAGTGGACGGGGGGGAGGGGGGCACTATGTCGACCGACGAAGCACCCGTCGACATAGGCCTAGGGGACCTGCTGGGACCACCGCATGACTGTGCAGCAGTCACAGCACCCCTCATAGCAACAGGGCTAGGGCTCAGTCGAACCGGAGGGCGTGTAACGCGCTGCGGCCTACCTCGGGTAGCCGCTCCCGACTGTTCCGTGCCCCGCTCAGATCCTCGCTTCTCTCCTTCCTCCAACAGGGATTCCAGCCAGGCAGGTCCCTCCGACGCTACCCGCTGTGCCACCTTCCGCAATAGTTCTTCTGCCATCTTCTCAACGACCACGCTCTGAATCTCCACAGCAGCAGCAAAGGTGTTTCTTCCACTGCAGCTTGAAGGTAAGAGGGCTTCCCGCTCCAAACCCCTGCCTTATATCTTCTTAACCACGCCCCTCTTACCCCTTGTTGACCAATCCTGGTCCTGGGCATTATTTTAAACCGTTCCATCCTTTCTTAACCCCTTGCAGTCCCTGACACTCTCCCTAGGCGCTTCAGTGTCTACAAAACCAGCGATCATTGGATCGCTTACACGATCTACTGCAATAGTAAAGATTGCAGTATATTGTGATTCTTACAGCCACCTATAAAGCCCTGCCGGAGTACAAAGATGGCAGACCCTTCATTAGGCCCCCAGGCTGCCATTATAACCATCGGCATCCCGCGATAGCATCGTGTGGGGACAATGGCACGTCGGAGGGGGTCGCCCCTCTAATTCGAATGCGTTAGATGCTGTGGTCGTGATTGACTGTGGCCTCTAAGTGGTTAAATTGGCATAATCAAAGTGATATTTGATTCTGTCCGTTGCAGTGCGGTGTTGGCTATATTACACAGCCATTACCCGCTAAGTATGGAGCGACCCCAGCCCGTGATCTCGCTCCATACTTCCCCTTAACGACTGCCATGTACATGTATGTGGCATGTTGTTAAGGAAATAAATGTTATTTTGTTGATTGTTTCAGTGAATTTTTTTGTTCATCCTGTTTTGATTATTTTGCTTATTTTATTCTGTTGTAGATATCACAGCGGGCGGTTCTAGGAGGATCTTGTCTAGATGACGGTGAAACACATAGGTAGAGCGCCAGGGACTGCAGGGAAGTGCAACCCGGTCTTTCTTTCCGTGAATTGACACAGAGTGTGATTTGCTAATTTATTGGCGACTTTTCACTATTATGGAGGTCAACGGATCGGGATTCTTCTCCATCTTCTTGGCCTTTTGGTGTGTGGCCTGGCTCTCTGCTAGCTACACACTGACTGTTATCAACAACCATACCTGCACCGCTGATCCGGGAACCTGCGCCGATGAACCTCTGCTTCAGCTGGGATCAGGTGAGGAAGCAGGGTCAGCGGCTATTGTGTCAGGAGATGCTGGGGGAGGGAGGCCCGGGCAGAGGAGACGCCGCAGGGGCACAGCAGTGAGGGCATTGCATGGCTCAACCCCCTATCAGAGGACAAGAGCTGGAGAAGAAGTCGTCCAGCCTCAGCCAGGGCTGCGGTCTCCTGCACAACTGTGTCATTATTGAATGTACCGTCCAGTTCTGGCCCGCAGCTGGAGGGTCCGAGCAGGGATGTGGCACATGCTGTTGGTGCCAAGGGGGATCGATGTGATGTTAATCACGCTTCTGCCTTTTCCCTTTTTTCTCTTTCAGATTTGGCAAAGGAATCGTCGAGGAGAGGGAGGAAACACAGATCTGGCGGTGGGCGCAGGCACGGTCGGCGGAGATCGCCCTCGTCATCTTCTGAGCGACAACCCTCCTCTTCTTCTTATCAATATCTACATCATCTTCCCCGCCGAGGACGCAGAGCCGTGCTGATGTCACAGAGAGATGATGAGGGGTTATAAATATTCCCCTGACAGCTGCCCGGTCTTTCTTTCCGTGAATTGACACAGTGCGATTTGCTAATTTATTGGCAACTTCTCACTTTATGGAGACCAATGGATTGGGATTCTTCTCCATCTTCTTGGCCTTTTGGTGTGTGGCCTGGCTCTCTGCTAGCTACACCCTGACCTCACATCAACAACCATGCCCCCCCACTGATGTACATCATCCCCTCAGTTCTGTAGATTATCAGACTGCTAATTATTAAGATGAAACAATTCTGACAATTTTTCCATATTATTTAACATTGAGCGTTTTCTTTTTTGTTTTGCAGTGAAATGGGAAATTTCTTTGCAGAAAATATCCTGTTTAGAATGGGATTCATAGGAATGGCCATTGCCTGTAAGTAACAATCACGGAAGTGATTATAATATTCTCTTCATGCAGCAGTAATCAGATTTTTCTAAAAAATAAATAAAGTTTTGTTCATTTCAATTGATAATAATTGTCCGGATCAGACGATGCAGATAAATGTTCCCGTCCATTATTGTAGGTTTGTTTTTGGGTTTAGCGCTTGGTCCGCGCGTCATAGATGTTATTAGGTTGTTTTACACGTGGTACAGGATTTATTTGGCTTATTTTCTCTTTTTCAGCTCTGGGCCTGACGTTTCTACATTATAAGTTCATTATGTTCCATGCTGAAGCCTTTCGGGATCGTCAGACCTTGGTTTAAAAGATCCTCATGGCAATTGGATGGTCATCATGCGTCGGGACAGCCGTGATGGCTACATTTTCGGTAAGTTAATAAATGTTTTACATTGATGGGGTTGTCCCATCTTCACTAAATAGGGACCCGCTGGCAATCAGCTGAACCCCTGGTGATCATGATCAGTGGTTATCACCGGGTGGCCACATCATAAAGTGGTATTACATGGCTTATTCCAATGAATGGACGACCATGTAATAGATGTGTCTAATAGAAAGGAGTCACAAGCAAGAGACCAACCTCTATATCCATTATGTCTCTGTGGTTATTATATCAGAACACGTTATTTAGGATTTATTGGGAAGTTCTGAGGGTAAATTAGTGATTAGTTCCATAAGATTTGCTGTAACCTCTGTCTTCTTGTTTTCTAGACCTACCGTTATCCAATGACTCACCGGATTTGCGCTTTCATTGCATTCGGGTTTGCCAGCCTTTACAACCTTTGGCAGTCCATACTCGTCTACAAAGTGCCCGAAAGCCGAAGAGTCATCAGCCATTTCAGACTGGCGTCCTGCATAATGGCCATGAACTTAGTGGTTTTCTGTATCCTTTCTTAAATAATATTTGAATGGAATCCAATTGTCCTTGTCTTTAGGTTCACATGTAGGAAACATCAGATCCTGAGGTGATCATTTCCCTTCATTTTCTGATCTTGCCCATCAGATGGCGACATGCTGGTGTAACACAACGCCATCTGGTAACATTGTTCAGCTTCTTGCAGGAACATACTGAATAGAAAGCAAGCGGTACTGTCCTTGCTATATATGTATTATATTAACATTTATCTCACATAAATATGTAATAAATTCTATAAGACACTTATTAAACGTTATTTTCCTATATAATAAATTACCAGTCATTGGAAGTAGGGTATCCGTATACACCCACCTGTGTGCTGGAGATCAATGTGTAAAGCTATGTACAGATTTTATTTGCACCCCTAGAAGCCGTTCTATAGGAAAACAATTGGACCTATAATCTTTGTGCTTATTCTCAGCACCATGGTGATCGTGACGCCCGCAATGTAATGGATATGGTGTCACATGACAATGGGTCAGGTCCATTTTGGCATCGCCGTGAGTCACATGGAGTATGCAATAAACATGAAGGCAGCAAAACCTCGGCCCGGGTGGAAAGTTCTTGTTTTGTGCAATTTTTAATGTATTAATTTTGATATTTTTTCACAGATCAGTGAAATGACAGCAAAGATCATGGAGTGGTCGACGTTGGTCCTCATGCTGGTGAATGTATTAAGCTACTATCAGAATATGCAGGTCAGTAGACGTCACCTCATTATCACCTCGTATACCGGACCTCGTAATAACATTATTATTCATCTCTACAATCATGGGGTTTATAATGTGGATATGTGTTTCTTTTCTTAGAGTTTATCTATAACAATTACCCGGAAAAGCTTCACCATCTCCAAGAGGGAGAAGAACCAGGACTCTGGAGTATAAAGAGGATCATCGTGGACGGTGACGTGAGACGGTTTCATCTGATCACACACCCCAATCCACAAATACACAAGATCCAGCCCTAATCTTCCATGTCAGACCTGACAACAATAAAAATAAAGGTGAGGTCAATGTGTTGTATGTCCTAAATCACATGAATATAGATGGCAGGTAGAGAATATACAATATCCAATCCAAACACTATTAAAAGTGAACTCTATTAGAAGATTTGTCCATATAGTTACAGGTTTACTGTCTCTTATTTCCAGTTTCATACAATGATGTGGAATCGCCACAGCCAAGCAGTAACTACTATGGGAACATCCCAAACTGCAGAGGATCTAGAGATGGCGACCAAGTGCCAAGACATCCAAGCCGGATCCTGCTCGCTCCCCCTCTCAGTACCGGATCCCGGGACGACACGTGGTGCACCCCGTACTCCCGCCACGCTGAACATGTAAGCAGCGGCAATCTTCGGTGCCTCCTGTTGCTCCCCCCGCACTGACAGCTGGCCTCCGGACTTGGCCGTTTCCCCGTGTTCCCACGCTTCGGTGGCTGGTCTGCGCCGCGTATAGCGGCTGTTGCAATAGTTTTACCTGGCTGGGTGCGGGAGCTCCTCTTCCCTGCGTCCTCACATGCAGGCGCCGGAACTGGAAGTTCTCGGTTTTATTTTTCTTAGTCAGATTTGAAAATAAAAGAAGTGATCTGATTGGTTGCTATGGACAATGTTCCCATGCTTTATAACTGCTCAGTTTTTCTACTCCACATCTGCCCAGAAGTAACCATAGCAACCAATTCAAAAGCTGAGAGTTGGTAGATTGGAGGGTCTTATAAGTGACAACCACAGCCCACCATGCAGTGACAGCCAGAGCCTCTAGAGGCAACATCTACTGCATCCATTATAGTGACAGCTACTGACCCCAATAATAGTGACAGCTACTGACCCCAATAACAGTGACAGCTACTGACCCCAATAATAGTGACAGCTACTGACCCCAATAATAGTGACAGCTACTGACCCCAATAATAGTGACAGCTACTGACCCCAATAATAGTGACAGCTACTGACCCCAATAATAGTGACAGCTACTGACCCCAATAATAGTGACAGCTACTGACCCCAATAATAGTGACAGCTACTGACCCCAATAATAGTGACAGCTACTGACCCCAATAACAGTGACATAACGGGTACAGACATCTCTTCCACGTCTCCACTATGTCCACCGGTATGTTTCACAATTTTTCCCTTGTTAGATAGCTGCAATTGATTTCCACCTGTTTGCTCTCTGTCTTTTTGAGCCCATGCACACTGTACATCTGACATTCCAGTGTTTATCTTGCAGCATCCACATTATGGGTTGCGGTTTTTGTTAACCCCTTATGTCTACTCAGATAACTACCACGCTTATACGCCTATATGTAAATTTTGTCATATACCTTCACATAGGTGTGTTGGATTGTATACATCTGTGGGATTTCATTGGATGCTCTTCTGTCATAAACTTATTTTGGCTCTATCAGACACAGCTTTGCATGAGAATATATACAATTCTCTTTTGCTGCTTCAATAACATGTATACTATTTAGATATTTACGTAATATTCATACCTGGTTTCTGACCGATTTGATGTCTTTTTATTGAGTGACTTATTCCCTGTTCCAGTTTTTTACTGTTTCATGTTTTTATTCTAATAAAATTTTGTACATTTCTCTATAAACTTTATGTGCTTTAGTCGATCATATTTTCTTGGATTTATCTTGTGTCAATTGTTGATCGATGCACCAAGTTCATCTTGGTCACTACCTAGGATTCAACACAGCAGATGTTATACAGTTCAGCAACATTGCTTTACATCCTTTTGAACATTACTTTGTGTTGGTATCCTTTCTGTTGGTATCTCTTCGGTATATGACCCCAATAATAGTGACAGCTACTTACCCCAATAATAGTGACAGCTACTGACCCCAATAATAGTGACAGCTACTGACCCCAATAATAGTGACAGCTACTGACCCCAATAATAGTGACAGCTACTGACCCCAATAATAGTGACAGCTACTGACCCCAATAATAGTGACATCTACTGACCCCAATAATAGTGACAGCTACTGACCCCAATAATAGTGACAGCTACTGACCCCAATAATAGTGACAGCTACTGACCCCAATAATAGTGACAGCTACTGACCCCAATAATAGTGACAGCTACTGACCCCAATAATAGTGACAGCTACTGACCCCAATAATAGTGACAGCTACTGACCCCAATAATAGTGACAGCTACTGACCCCAATAACAGTGACAGCTACTGACCCCAATATTAGTGACAGCTACTGACCCCAATAATAGTGACAGCTACTACCCCAATAATAGTGACAGCTACTGACCCCAATAATAGTGACAGCTACTTACCCCAATAATAGTGACAGCTACTGACCCCAATAATAGTGACAGCTACTGACCCCAATAATAGTGACAGCTACTGAGCCTAATAATAGTGACAGCTACTGACCCCAATAATAGTGACAGCTACTGACCCCAATAATAGTGACAGCTACTGACCCCAATAATAGTGACAGCTACTGACCCCAATAATAGTGACAGCTACTGACCCCAATAATAGTGACAGCTACTGACCCCGATAACAGTGACAGCTACTGACCCCAATAATAGTGACAGCTACTGACCCCAATAATAGTGACAGCTACTGACCCCAATAATAGTGACACCTACTGACCCCAATAATAGTGACAGATACTGACCCCAATAATAGTGACAGCTACTGACCCCAATAACAGTGACAGCTACTGACCCCAATAATAGTGACAGCTACTGACCCCAATAATAGTGACAGCTACTGACCCCAATAATAGTGACAGCTACTGACCCCAATAATAGTGACAGCTACTGACCCCAATAATAGTGACAGCTACTGACCCCAATAATAGTGACAGCTACTGACCCCAATAATAGTGACAGCTACTGACCCCAATAATAGTGACAGCTACTGATCCCAATAATAGTGACAGCTACTGACCCCAATAATAGTGACAGCTACTGACCCCAATAATAGTGACAGCTACTGACCCCAATAATAGTGACAGCTACTGACCTCAATAATAGTGACAGCTACTGATCCCAATAATAGTGACAGCTACTGACCCCAATAATAGTGACAGCTACTGACCCCAATAATAGTGACAGCTACTGACCCCAATAATAGTGACAGCTACTGACCCCAATAATAGTGACAGCTACTGACCCCAATAATAGTGACAGCTACTGACTCCAATAATAGTGACAGCTACTGACCCCAATAATAGTGACAGCTACTGACCCCAATAACAGTGACAGCTACTGACCCCAATAATAGTGACAGCTACTACCCCCAATAATAGTGTCAGCTACTGACCCCAATAATAGTGACAGCTTCTGAACCCAATAATAGTGACAGCTACTTACCTCAATAATAGTGACAGCTACTGCCCCCAATAATAGTGACAGCTACTGACCCCAATAATAGTGACAGCTACTTACCTCAATAATAGTGACAGCTACTGACCCCAATAATAGTGACAGCTACTGACTCCAATAATAGTGGCAGCTACTGACCCCAATAATAGTGACAGCTACTGAACCCAATAATAGTGACAGCTACTGACCCCAATAATAGACAGCTACTGACCCCAATAATAGTGACAGCTACTGACCCCAATAATAGTGACAGCTACTGACCCCAATAATAGTGACAGCTACTGACCCCAATAACAGTTTCCAGACGCGAAAAATAACATTATTTATGGTGAATAATGAGGAGCAGAAAAAACAATAAAAATAAAGATAAATTAACCCCTTCCTGCTTTTGCCCACTTTTGACCTTCCTGACAGAGCCTCATTTTTCAAATCTGACATGTGTCACTTGATGTGGTAATAACTTCGGAATGCTTTTAACTATCCAAGCGATTCTGAGATTATTTTCTCGTGATAAATTGGAATTTATGTTATTGGCAAAATTTGCTCGATACACTTAGTATTTAATTCTGAAAAACACCTTTTTCTAAATTTAAATGTATCTGCTTGTAAGACAGGCCGTTACACCGCACAAAATTGTTCCTAATTAACATCCCCCATATGTCTACATTAGATTGACATCGTTTTTTGAACGTCCTTTTATTTTTCTAGGACGTTAAAAGGCTTAGAACTTTAGCAGCAATTTCTCATATTTTCAAGAAAATTTCAAAAGGCTATTTTTACAGAGGGCAGTTCAGTTGTGAAACCCCGAAAAAGTCACCCCATTTTAAAAACGTCACCCCTCAAAGTATTCAAAACAGCATTTAGAAAGTTTCTTAACCCTTCAGACGGTTTCACAGGAATTACAGCAAAGTAGAGGTGAAATTTACAAATTTCATTTGTTTTTAGCAGAAATTCATTTTAAATCCATTTTTTTTGTAACACAGAAAGTTTTACCAAAGAATTGCAACTCAATATTTATTTCCCAGGTTCTGCAGATTTAGAAAATATCCCACATGTGACCCTAGTTTGGTACTGGACTAAAGCCCCGGCCTCAGAAGCAAAGAAGCACCTCGTAGATTTTGGGGCCATCTTTTTATTAGAATATATTTTAGGCACCATGTCAGGTTTGAAGGGCTCTTGCGGTGCCAAATCAGTGGAAACCTACCAAAAGTGACCCCATTTGGGAAACTACACACCTCAAGGAAATTATCTAGGGGTATAGTGAGCATTTTGACCGCTCAGGTTTATTGCAGAAATTATTGGGAGTAGGCCGTAAAAATTAAAATCTATATTTTTTCAAAGAAAATGTAGGTTTAGCTAATTTCTTTTCATTTCAACAAGGACTAAAGGGGAAAAAGCAATTCGTAAAGCAATTTTTCCTAAGTAAAACAATACTCCACATGTAGTCATAAACGGCTGTTTGGACAAACGGTGGGGCTCAGAAGGGAAAGAGCGCCATTTGGCTTTTTGAGATCACATTTAGCAGGAATAGTTTACAGAGGCCATGTCACATTTGCAAAGCCCCTGAGGGACCAAAACAATGAAAACGCCCAAAAAGTGACTCCATTTAGGAAACTACACCCCTTGAGGAATTCATCTAAAGGTGTAGTGAATTTTTGGACCCCACAGGTATTTCATAGAAATTATTAGAATTGGGCAGTGAAAATAAAAACAATCCCTTTTCTTGAATAAAACGTAGCTTTAGCTCAAAATTTCTCATTTTCTCAACAAATAAAGGAAAAAAAGAACTCCAGCATTTGTAAAGCAATTTCTCCCGAGTACGGCAATACCCCATATGTGGTCATAAACTGCTGTTTGGGCACACGGCAGGGCTTAGAATGGAAGGAGCGCCATTTGGCTGTCACGTTGGGTACGTGGACCCACTGGACCGTACCGCCTTAACTGTATTGCTGCTGGCCGAATAGACACGAAGCGGCTCAGCGCTCACATGAGTGATTCAGCTGCTTCGTTCTAGCGATTGTTGGGGGTCTCAGTGCTCGGACGCCCACCAATCTAAACTTCTGACATGTCTCTATGACATGTCAGTAGTTTGTCGAACGTTTAGCTACACTTTAAATGTTAATTTAAATGTACCACAAAATGGTCACAATGAAGGGAGACAAAAGCAAAAAAAAATATTTGCAGCTTAAAAGACAAAATTGGTTGCAACATCAAGGGGTTAATAATTATACTACATGCAGATCACTGTATAGAGCTTTTCAGCTCCCCAGGGGCATACGGTTGGGAGCTTTGACTGGCGGGGTCACCTTAAGAATAAATAAATGGGGGGTGGCATCACTTCATCATGATCTACAGGGATTGGCCAGTGATCACATAGTAGGGGGCTATAGAGCTCCCTATAAAATAGTAATGCCCTTCGTCCTCTTCCTCTTTGGACCCTGCAGCTTGGCGTCTTTCCCCCACTCCCTCTCTTGATTTGACTCCTTAATGACACGACCAATTTACGTTTTTTCATATTCGTTTATTACTCCCCGCCTTCCAAAAGCCATCACTTTTTTTATTTTTTCGTCGGCATAACCGTATGAGAGCTTGTTTTTTATGGAACAAGTTGTCATTTTTTATGGTACCATTTAATGTATCTGATAATGTACTGGGAAACTGAAAAATAAATTATTTGTGGGGTGGAATGAGCAAAAAAAAGCTAATGCGCCATTTTCAGGGGGATTTTGTTTTCATCGTGCGGTAATAACTACATGTTCACTTTATTCTACTGATTAATACGATTACGGCGATACCGAATGTATATTTTTTAATGTTTTACCACTTTGTAAAACTATTTGTTAAAAAAATGTGTTTTGCGTCTCCAAAATCTGAGAGACGTATTTTTTTTTATTTTTCCGTAGATTGAGCGATTTGAGGGCTTCGATTTTGCGAGGCGAGCTTTTGTTACCATTTTGACTTTTTGATCAGTTTTTATTCCATTTTTTTGGGGAGCTAACGTGACCAAAAAACAGCAATTTGGGTGTTTTACATTTTTTTTTTTTCTTACGGTGTTAAGCGAGTGGGTTAGATAACATCAGATTGTAATAGTTTGGACTTGCAAACGCGGCAATATCAATTATGCTAACTTATTTTGTTTAACATTACTTTAGGGAAAAAATGGGAAGAGGGAATTTATTTATTTAACTTTTTTTAAATTCTGTTTAGTAGTCCCCCTAGTGGACTTGAACCAGTGATCATTGGATCGCTCACACGATCTACTGCAATAGTAACGTATTGCAGTTTATCGTGATTCTTACAGCCACCTATGAAGCCCTGCCGGAGAACAAAGATGGCAGACCCTTCATTAGGCCCCCAGGCTGCCATTATAACCAGCCGCATCCCGCTATAGCATCGTGGGGGGACAATGGCACGTCGGAGGGGTTCGTCCCTCTCAATCTAATGCGTTAGATGCTGTGGTCGTGATTGACTTTGGCATCTAAGGGGTTAAACGGGCAGACTCAAAGTGATATTTGATTCTGTCCATTGCAGTGCGGTGTTGGCTATATTACACAGCCATTACCCGCTAAGTATGGAGTGACCCCAGCCCGTGATCCCGCTCCATACTTCCCTTCAACGACTGCCATGTACATGTATGTGACATCTTGTTAAGGAGTTAAACGTCATTTTGTTGATAATTGATTCAGAGTTTTTATGTTCATCCTGTTTTGATCATTTTCTTCTGTTCCAGACGTCACAGCGGCGGTTCTAGGAGGATCTTGTCTCTACCGTTCGTGAAATCACCCGGAAACAACTGGAGCATGCCCATCGCGCCTGCAATGTTCTGGCACCCAGGGTGACCTGTTTATCTTGCAATGTGTTTATCCAACCAGCGGACATAATAATAATAAAAGCTGTGGCCGACCCCCACTTTACCCCACATCTTGGTCTGAGTCCCAGTTATTTCATATAAATGTTAGAGGTTGTGTTATATGGGGGTGATGCCTTCATTGGTCCTGTCAGTCTTGTTTTACCAAATGTAATCCCCTGTGATACAATGCTGTCACCCAAAACAACATGGAAAAATCAATGGAGGGGGGTAAATAGTTTTTATTAGCACAGTATAACAGATGACCTTACATTGACCTCTGTGAAAAAAGACGCTAAAATGTCACTACATCAATGACTTATGTTCTGGGGTCTGCGAAGCGCATAGCAGAAATAAGTTCATAGCAGATACTAAACCATGGCAGCTCCAGAGCAGAACTGACCTTACTGTGACATCACGATGACATCACTGAGCTATGATGTCACAGGGAGCTGAGAATTTGGGAATTCCCCTGACAGCAGCAGAACTGACCTTACTGTGACATCATGATGACATCACTTAACTATGATGTCACAGAGAGATGATGGGAGGTTATAAATATCCCCCTGACAGCAGCCCGGTCTTTCTTTCTGTGAATTGACACAGAGTGTGATTTGCTATTTTATTGGCGACTTTTCACTATTATGGAAATCAACGGATTGGGATTCTTCCCCATCTTCTTGGCCTTTTGGTGTGTGGCCTGGCTCTCTGGAGGCTACACCCTGACTGTGATCAAGGACCATGCCCCCCCACTGATGTACATCAGGTAAGATGGAGAATTACACGACTCTTATTTTATAGTTTGGGAATGTATAAGGTAATTACTTAAATAAGGAGGAAATATCTAATAACAAAATGGCTTACATTACCCAGAGGGTCCGCAAGAGGACAGAGAAACGCATTCCCTCATCCCTATAGATTATTATCAGACTGCTGATTATTAAGATTAAACAATTATAAATAATGTTCGATATTATTTAACATTGACTTTTTCTTTTTCGTTTCACAGTGAAACGGGAAATTTCTTTCCTGAAAATATCCTGTTTAGAATAGGATTCGTAGGAATGGCCATTGCCTGTAAGTAAATATCACAGAAGTGATTATAATATGTTCTTACTTCTGGGGGATGGCGGGTTATTATAAAATGTCTTATATCTGATTATATTACTCTGGGGTCAAACCTACATTTATTTTTATAAAAATTTGATTACTACGTCAGTGAGAGACGCAGGCCGGTTGCTAGGGACACATTGCTGGACAAGACTATGGTTGTTAGGTAGTGTATCCCTAGCAACCAGACTGTCAGACATGACTCAGACTTGGCATCAGTCGCGCCCTGCCCCCATCTCAGCCTGCAGCAGTAATCAGATTATTCTAAATAATAAAGTTTTGTTAATGTCAATTGATAATAATTGTCCGGATCAGACGATGCAGATAAATGTTCCCGTCCATTATTGTAGGTTTCTTGTTGGGTTTAGCGCTTGGTCCGCGCTTCATAGATGTTATTAGGTTGTTTTACTCGTGGTACAGGATTTATTTGGCTCATTTTCTCTTTTTCAGCTCTGGGTCTGACGTTTCTACATTACAAGTTCATCATGCTCAATGCTGAAGCCTTTGGGCCTCGTCAGACCTTGGTTCAAAAGATCCTCCTGGCAATTGGATGGTCATCATGCGTTGGGACGGCCGTGATGGCTATGTTTTCGGTAAGTTAATAAATGTTTTATGTTAATAGGGTTGTCCCATCTGCCCTAAATAGAGACCCGCTGGCAATCAGCTGATCACTGTGTTTCCGGCAGCTGAACCCCTGGTGATCATGATCAGCGGTTATCACCGTGTGGCCACACATTAAAGTGGTAATACATGGCTTATTCGAATGAATGGACGACCATGTAGTAGATGTGTGTCTGCTCCATCTAACAGAGAGGAGTCCCAAGCAGGAGACCAACCTCTATATCCATTATGTCTCTGTGGTTATTATATCAGAACACGTTATTTAGGATTTATTGGGAAGTTCTGAGGGTAAGTTAGTGATTAGTTCCATAAGATTTGCTGTAACCTCTGTCTTCTTGTTTTCTAGACCTACCGTTATCCAATGACTCACCGGATTTGCGCTTTCTTTGCTTTCGGGTTTGGCAGCCTTTACAACCTTTGGCAGTCCATACTCCTCTATAAAGTGCCCGAAAGCCGAAGAGTCATCAGCCATTTCAGACTGGCGTCCTGTATAATGGCCGTGACCTTAGTGGTTTTCTGTATCCTTTCTTAAATAATATTTGAATGGAATCCAACCGTACTTGTCTTTAGGTTCACATGTAGGAAACATCAGATCCTGAGGTGATCATTTCCCTTTATTTTCTGATCTCCGCCGTCAGATGGCGACATGCTGGTTTAACACAGCGCCATCTGGTAACATTGTTCAGCTTCTTGCAGGAAGATACTGAATAGAAAGCAGCGGTACTGTCCTTGCTATACTGTATATGTATTATATTAACATTTATCTTACATAAAAGTGTAGTAAATTGTATAGGACACTTACTAAACATAATAAACGTTATTTTCCTATATAATAACCCACCAGTCATTGGAAGTAGGGTATCCGTATACACCTACCTGTGTGCTGGAGATCAATGTGTAAAGGTATGTACAGTATATCTCATACATAAGTTATTGACATGCTGAGGCGCTGGTACAAACCAGTGGACGTAAAATTCCTTTAATCCGGCACTAATGAGATTATCAATAATTCTGGAATATTGTATACATTTTATTTGCACCCCTAGAAGCCGTTCTATAGGAAAACAATTGGACCTATAATCTTTGTGCTTATTCTCAGCATCATGGTGGTCGTGACGTCCGCAATGTAATGGATGTGGTGTCACATGACAATGGGTCAGGTCCGTTTTGGCATCGCCGTCAGTCGCATGACTCCATGCAATAAACATGAATGCAGCAAAACCTTGGCCCGGGTGGAAAGTTCTTGTTTTGTGCAACTTTTAATGTATTCATTTTGAGATTTTTTCACAGATCAGTGAAATGACAGCAAAGATCATGGAGTGGTCGATGTTGGTCCTCATGCTGGTGAATGTATTGAGCTACTATCAGAATATGCAGGTCAGTAGACGTCACCTCATTATCACCTCGTTTACCGGACCTCGTAATAACATTATTATTCATCTCTACAATCATGGGGTTTATAATGTGGATATGTGTTTCTTTTCTTAGAGTTTATCTATAACAATTACCCAAAAAAGCTTCACCATCTCCAAGAGGGAGAAGAACCAGGACTCTGGAGTATAATGAGGATCATCGTGGACGGTGACATGACACGCTTTCATCAGACCGCACACCCAGATGCCTGTCCGTTTTAAAGAAACACTATGGGCCGGTCACTAACGGGTTAAAAGGGGACCCCCCCCCCATAAATGTGAGGAAATAACCACTCCACTACCCACCCTCTGCCCCCTTGGACCTTGCCCAGACAATGATGACTACTACCACTGGGTTTAGCTGTTATGGTCACTACTGTCTCCATTATCATCTAATAATGTTTTAGAAATATTAGAAGATTTGTCCATATAGTTACAGGTTTACTTTCTCTTATTTCCAGTTTTATACAATGATGTGGAATGGCGCGCCACAGCCAAGCAGTTATCACATCCCAAACTGCAGAAGATCTGGAGATGGCGACCAAGTGCCAAGACATCCACCATCTCTGACCTTTCTCCCAAATATCATCTTACATCAGGGAGGACGAACTACAAGAACCGTTTATAAACAGTGGACACTAGAGGTGGAATGGCACGTCACAGCCGAGCAGGAACTTCTCTGGGAACATCCTAAACTGATGAACTCCAGAGATGGCGACCAAGTGCCAAGACGTCCATCAGCTCCAACCTTTCTCCAAAAAAAATCTTACAAACGGGGAGAAAGATCTACAAGAACCGTTTATGACCAGCGGACTCTACAGCGAGGTGGAATGGCACGTCACAGCCGAGCAGGAACATCTCAAACTGCAGAGGCTCCAGAAATACAACCAAGTGCCGAGACATCCACCACCTCCAACCTTTCTCCCCAATATCATCTTACCACAAGGAGAGAGAAGCAGCGGACTGTTTACTATCCTCATGGTCCTTGTTTGTTGGCTTATAAAACGGTTTAGTAAAGTCATTTTCTACCACCTGAAACCTGTTTTTGTCTTCATTACTGTCAATAATAATAATCCTGAGTCTTCCATAGATCTGTCCTCATGAACCTGGAGGAATAAGAACGTCTCAATGTTATTGTAGCAAAATTATGATTTATGAAAAAAATAAATAGAGGGGATTCCTCTTCTGGAGGGAGCTTCAGAGGTGCTATCTACAGGGGAAGGGGGATAGCACTATATACAGTGGGGGTGACACAATCTACATGGGTGCTGTGTGGCGCCATCTACAGGGGGTACTGTGACATTGTATATAATGAGACAGTACCCCCTGTATATAATGGTGCCGCACCCCCTGTATATATTGATGCAGTACACCCTGTATATAGAGGGCACTGCGGCATTATCTACAGGGGCATGTGTGGCATCTGATGACAGGCGATGACAGCTCTGATGACAGGTGATGACAGGCGATGAGAGGTCTGATGACAGGCGATGACAGGTCTAATGACAGGCGATGACAGGTCTGATGACAGATGATGACAGGTCTGATGACAGGCGAGGCAATCCATCCCTGTGTGTCTGGCTACCACCATTATTGTCTTTAGACAATCTTTCCACAAATTTAGCCGCCTCCCCTGGAGAAGAAAACGATTCCACCCCACCGCCGGGTTCGAAGATCCTGAGAATGGCGGGAAACATCAGAGAGAACCGAATGCGTTTCTGGACCAGTAGAGAGCACACCGTGCTAAAAGCCCGCCGCTTACGTGTAACCTCAGCCGAGTAATCTCCAAACATTAAAATTCTGCTGCCTCGTACTCTCACTTGTGCCGATGACCTTCGGTATGCCTGTAATACATTCGTTTTATCCACATAGTCCAGGTACTTCACAATGACTGGTCGCGGTCGTGCTGGGGCGCCATCTTGGGTCACACTTCGCATCGGTCCCACTCTATGAGCTCTCTCCGCTCTCAGCGGGGCTGGCAATCCCAGCGCCTGAGGCAACTCCACCGCACACAATTTTAACAGCTGTCCTGCTGGTATAGACTCTGGGAGCCCAATAATACGTAAATTGCTCCTCCTCGAGCGATTCTCCAGGTCATCCACTTTATCAACCAGCTGTAGATTGCACGCTATCACCTTCTTCACCTCCTCCTGTGTTCCCGCTAGCTCATCCTCCAATAAACTGAACCGTTGTTCCAAATCGTTAAGCCTTTCCGCCTGAGCTGAAACATCCGACTGAATTTGGTGCAATAATTTCGACACCGTCGCCTCCAGAGAAGCTGTAATATCTGGGGCTATAAGTTTCGCTACTTCCCTGGCCAAGACTCGACATGAAATGTCCATATTGTGAAACATAGCCTCAGGCTCACCTTCTTCCACTTCTGGCTGCACCAGAGGAGGTTGTGATGCCGAGCGCGAACTCGTACTCCTCGTGTTCCTGGCCGGCTCAGGCGCCATTTTCCCCAGCGGCATCATGTCGTCAGTCTGCAGGGCCTGTGGTTTTAATCCTGGGGTCCCGGTTTTCACCAGATATCTCTCCATACGCCGGAGAGAAGCCTGTACGTAGGGTTATCGGCCAGCAGCCTCAGATCAGGTAACAAAGCCTCGGGACCCCGGTTTTCGAGTCGGGTTAACGGAGCTCTCCTTACTCACGTCTACTCATGTGCGCGCCGGAACCGGAAGTCTACTTTTTTTTTTTAAGTGAACACGGGTGTAGAAGGTCCAGCTTCCATCCCATCCACCCAACTTGCTCTCAGCCCTTCAGTACAAGGTTGGCTGGTCCCTGGCTGGTCCCTGGCTGCTCTGCTGCAGCTGCTGTCTCTGCTCCCTAGGCTTCCAGCATGCCCACGCAAGCGCAGTTGAGCCCATCGTTTCCTTTTCTTTATGTCGTTCTGTTTCTAGACGTTCTATATTCAAGAGCTTCTTCAGCTGTATAGTCACTTCTGATATTGTTGGGAGTTCCCTAATCAGCCAGTTCTGCAATAGACATCTTTTTGCTACCATGAGGACAGTATGTATTATTGAGGGCACCCGTCTAGATATCGCTGTATCCTCTTCCTCAGGTGGTCTCATCTGATGGAATAACATACATTGTGGAGACATTGGTAGGGATGTTGCCCAGAATGTTGTTGCAAACCTGCACATTTCCCCCCAAAAGTCTTGGGTAGCGTGGCAGCTCCAAATCCCGTGGTACATATCAGATTTGGCCAATTGACATTTAGGACAAGCAATTCTCCTATCCGGATTAGAGGCAGAAGCCGGGATCTTGAAACCATAAATAGCATTATGCATCATTTAGAAATACGACTCCCTCCACCTCTCATTTATAATTTCCTTTCTAACTGTCTTCCACCCTTTCAGTATAACTTCCGCTATATCCGAATCCCCCGTCACTCTCTCCCACATTTTATAGCAATCCTTAGGATTCTGCTTAATGACTCTATTTCTAATGATGTTATATAATGAGGATATCGAAGCTTTTTCCAATCTCGGGCCTATAATTTCATCAAAAGTGTGTATTAACGCTTCCTCGTGCAGTGACTGCAACCTCTCTCTGCAAAACGCCACAATCTGCATTATGGGAAAATCATGTTTATCAGCCAAATTATATCTGTCTTTGATTTCCCTCATCGTAAGCCACCTTGGATGTTCAGAGTGCATTAGGTGTTGTGCCAGCAGAATGTTTTTTTCCCACCACTCTCTAAAGAGGATATTGTCCATCCCCTGCGGGAATTCTGGGTGACCCCATAGCGGCATCCTTTTTGACAGTAGAAACGGTACCTTAAATAACTTTCTCCAGATCTTCCAAGTTGCTATGGTATCTCTAAATAATATGGAGTGCTTCACATCGGAAGGGAGTTTAGAGTATCTGGTGTGTAATAGGGTCATAAGGTTCCAAGGTGCTGCTAATTGTTGTTCCAGTTCCCCATTTGAAAAGTGGCTAGTACCCTGTATCCAGTCCAAAAAATGTTGGAACAGACAAGCCAAATTATAACCCCTGACACTTGGGAAATTTATCCCCCCCCCCCCTCTTCCTTGCAATGCATTAACTTGACTAATGCAATCCTGGGGCGTTTTCCGCTCCAAATGAAGCGCGAGAAAGCAGTGTGTACTTTTTTTTATATCTATATGTTTCAGCAGGATTGGCAGAGTTTGTAAGGGGTAAAGTAATTTCGGGAAACTCATCATTTTTACTAGATGACACCTCCCCATAAATGTGAGTGGAAGGTGATGCCACCTATGCAGTTCTTGTGTGATCTTGGATATTAGTGTATATAAAGTATCCGGTGTCCTCCCTATTTTAATGCCCAGGTATGTGATGTAATGCGCAGCTGTTTGGATTGGGATCCCTGCTCTGGACCAATAGTCATTTGAATGCGGATGATCTAGTTCCAGTAATTCACTTTTTGCTATATTGATTTTGTATCCTGAAAACTCCCCAAACTCATTAATTTTTTCTAACAGACCCCTCAATTGCCATGAATATCAGAATATCGTCCGCAAACAGAGTAAGCCGAACCTCCTGGTCCCCCACTCGTATGCCCTGGAAAACATTGCTTGACTCCAAATATCTAGCCAGGGGCTCTAAGGCCAAGTCAAAAAGTAAAGGCGACAGTTGACATCCCTGTCTGGTACCCTTTTCCAATATGAATGCTTCCGATATAAAGCCAGGGGTCTGTACCTTAGCTTTCGGGGAATCATAAAGTCCTCGTAATAGAGTCCTGACATTTCCCTTGATATTCATTTTGTCCATCCCCAGCCAGCGCCACCTCACGTTATCAAGCGCCTTTTCCGCATCGAGTGTCAGCAATGCCGGCGATTCACCTGGCTGAGGACGGTGACGCACCCTATCCAGAACGGTCAGTACCTTACGTAAGTTTGCTACTGCCGATCTTCCTTTTATAAATCCTACCAGTGCCGGTGCAATAAGGTCAGGCATCAGGATCGAAATCCTCTCTGCCATTATTTTTGTTAAGATTTTGAGATCTTGATTTATAAGTGAGATGGGTCGATAAGATCCTGGATTCAAAAGATCTTTCCCCGGCTTGGGTAAAACTTTGATATAAGCCATATTAGATCCCGCCTGTATTGTGCCAGAGTTCAATACCACATTGTAGTATTCTAACAACGTAGGGGCAATTTGGTCCAACATAGCCTTGTAAAATTCCCCCGTGTACCCATCTGGACCCGGGGACTTGCCATTGTGCAGATTTTTTACCACTCTGCTAACTTCCTCCAACGAGATAACCTCATTGTAAAAATCATATAAAACAGAGTTTATCTCGTGCGGCCCCTTTTGAATTTGTCCCTCCCTATTTTTCATGGCTAAAATCTGAGAAGAAGGAAACTTGCCCTTTGCTAGCCGTGACAGAAGTTTCCCCGACGTATTTCCATATCGAAACAGGTCCGCTTCAAAGTGTGCTCTGTAGATTCTTTCCTTCCTATCCAACCACAGATCATAATCTTGCCTAGCAGCAATTCATTTCTTCCTATCCGAATCTAATAGAGAGGACATGTAGGTAGTATATGTCGATCTAAGGTGTAAGCTAGCTGCCTTATAAGATTGCGTCGTCTTTTTTTTATATGTACTCACATAGGCTATTAATCTACCTCTCAGGACCGCTTTAGCCGTGGCCCAATATAGCACAGGTGTTGCCTTATGAGGCTCATTATCAAGTGCCAATTCTAACCACCGCCCCTTCATTGTCTCCACAAATGTCTCGTCCTTAAGCAAAAAGGATGGAAACCTCCACAAGAAATCGCTACCCCTCGGATGAGTGTCCGTTATGGAGATTGTTACCGGGGCATGATCCGAAATAAGTATGTCCCCTATCCCTGAATCCGCAACCCTTCCTACCAGTTGTGCCGAACAAAAAAGATAGTCAATACGTGACCATGAGTGGTCTACGTGCGAGAAATGAGTGTATTCTCTACGATCTGGATGAGCCTCTCGCCAGACATCCCTGAGATTTGCTAATTGTAAAAAAGGAGGTAGGACCGTATCTGATATTGGGGGGACCCCGTCTCTGACTGTTCGCTGTCTATCTTCACCTACATGCATCACGGAATTAAAATCTCCCCCCACTATTTTGTTCGCTTGTGGATCTTGTTGGAGTTTCAGACCTAAGTTTTGGTAAAATACTCTATTATCCCCATTGGGGCCATAAACATTGTATAAACTAAGATTTTCCCCGCTGACCTCCACGTGAAGTTTTATCCATCTACCGTCTGTGTCCGTTTCTTGGGATAAAATTTTGTGGGCTAGATTTCTATGAAATAAAATCAATACCCCCGCTTTACCCTTCGCCACCGGAGATCCGCAGACATCTCCCACCCACAGTTTTTTCATACGATCAAACTCCAGGGTATCTAAGTGAGTCTCCTGTAAGAAAACCACATCGGGTTTTAGACGTTTCAGGTACCTCAGAATTGTAATCCTTTTATTGGGAGATTTAAGTCCCTTTACATTCCATGAAATAACTTTCATAAAGGTTGAGTTGTGGGAAAGATATCAGCGTGACAATACCCGAACCAAAAACTGACATAGAATGTTGACAACAAGGCTATGGCATTAGTAAATGATGGACCAGCCAATATGTTAGTAGGTGGATGGATTTTTCCGTAATATCCCCGTCCATACCGTCTCAGTTGCAAAACATCTTTACATATGGCAATATAATGTAAAAACAGTAACATTCTTATACATCAGGAAACATAACTTGAGAAAACCGTGCCCTGTATGGGCTTGTACATAATACATTTGGTGAACAGATCTATTCTGATGCACCCTGTTTAGTATCGGGACTTCTCTTTTTTCCTGCATGTGAAGAGACTCTCCCCCCGCACCCCCGGTTATAACATTTTCAAAGCGTGAACCCACGGATTAACTGGGAGATCCTCTACCCTCCAACCCCCCAATGCGGGTACCAAGAGAAAGGCAGCATATGTTCGATGTCCATTGTGCTCCATTAAGATACACTCTGAGTCCGCCGCTCTTACCCGACCATCATAGATAACCAGTGGCGAGAGTCAATCAGTCTGGACCTCTGGCCACCCGGGAAAGGCGTGGGGATCGGCGATCTCTAGGGCCGGAGTCCAAAACCCGGCCTTCCTTACGATTCCAGACATTATCTCTCTCTCCGTTGTCTTCTTGACTACGTCTGGGTACTGGGTCTCCGCTTTGGTTTCCATCTCTGACATCGTGCAAATTTAGAGCCTCTCCTGCTTCCTCCGGGGAGCAAAATGTCTTGGTACGCCCATCCCGACCAAAAACCCTTAAGGTAGCCGGATACTGCAATTGGAAGCACTGTTGTCTTTGAAAAAGTGTGGAACAAATCTTGCTGAAAGCTCTCTGTTGTTTCGCTACTTCAGCTGAATAATCTTCAAAGAGTAGGAGTTTAAAGCCTTGTATTTCCAGGGGCTGAGCTTTTTTGGGCTAAGCTCGCAGTAGTGACACCTCGTCATTGAAATCCAGGAATTTCATAATGACTTGTCCGGGTCTTTGTTGACCATTCGTTAGGTCATCCCTGTTGTACTGAGGATCTGGTCCTATACGATGGGCACTTTCCACCCGGCAATAATATCCAAGCCCCAAGGCCTTAGGCAAGTCCTTCTCGCAAAGCGCTTGCAAATCAGACGATTTGCATTTTTCGGGTAGGCCCACCATCCTGAGGTTGTTTCGGCGGGATCTGTTCTCTATATCCTCCACCCAGGGGCGTAGCTAAAGGCTCGTGGGCCCGGGTGCAAGATTTCAACTTGGGCCCCCCCAACCCCTCCCCAAGCAGACCCTGCTCGCGCCTATACGCAGTCGCCTTGCCCAACGGCAGGACCAAAATCTAATTAGGGGAGTACATTATAATAATAGGGATAACATCTCATAATAATAAATAATATTTTTTTTTATTGAAAAAAAATAAATAAATTTGAAGATAAAAATGTAGAGGCCCGGGTACTGGAAGGACACACTGTGGCAGACCTATGAGCAGGAAAAATGTTTGTAGTTAGAAACGTTAATAGCATTTTAAAGTGCTCTCTTTAATGTCCGATGTACATAACCTGGTGTTTTATTCATGATCGATCATGAAAATGATGTATGTATGTATGTATATATATATTACGTAAGAATGGGGTTTACATAATTCCACATGATTAGTGCATCAGGTCATTCAGACAGTATAGAACAGTAATTGTTTGAACATAGTGTCCATATTTTACTTTGTGTTTAGGAGTGAGACAATTAAAGGCCAAAAAAAAACACCACTTACCTTCAATATGGCTCTAAATTCTATAGACGGCAGTCTGTGATCTTCTAGATTGTGAATCTTGGTAAATCAACCAATAACTGGAAAACAAACTCACCTGCAAAATGAAGGAAATTATCAGGATTTTGGTGTGAAAAATCATAAAGGTATGTTACAAAAAAAACAAAAAACAGAAATTCATTCAAAACAAATGATACTTACTGGTAACTTGAAAGAGGTGAACTGCGTATTTGCTTTGAATATCATTCATGGATAACGAACCCCAAAACAGTCAACAAAACAAGGGAAGTGAACAAGTAACTTTGAATGGTCATCCTGTAAAAATAGAAGAGGAACAATGAAGTCTGGAACATATATTAAATATATTAGGAACAGTGTAACGTTTGTAAGCATCTGCCATGACTTAATTCACACAGGAGCAATAAAATGCTATTCTGGTTTAAGAAAAGTTTTCCCAGTAGTCATCTCTGGTGATATATACATCTATATACAGGGTTTTATCCTGTGGTTTCTAGCTAGGCAGATGCTATACAAACGTATCACTCTGAACCATGCAAAAGATTAGTAAACTGGAACCATGTAACGGAGAACAGGAAACGAGTTAGTATAAACCGTTTAACTAGGTGAAACTCAAAACTTCCAAACCGATATAAAACTGGTAAACTGTATACTCACAAATCCTACTGAAAGGTATGTCTCCGTGCTTTGGCCTCAGAAAACTTGTCAATCATGCTCTGTATATCAAGCTTTCTAGCCCTCTCACTTTCAACACTTAGTAGAGCAAGATGACTTAGTCTCTGTTGAGACATTGTACTCCTAAGGTAATTTTTGATCAGTTTTAACTTTGAAAATGATCGTTCTGCTGATGCTACGGTCACTGGCAGAGTAAGAAAAAGCAGAAGTGCTATGCAGACATCAGGTAGAGTGGAAGCCAATCCAGAGCTGTCAACCAACAGGAGAGTAGCTACATCTCGAACAGATGAAGATCTTTTGATATCCTCTGGAAGCGCAGACCGGAAACTTAACAACTGACCAGGAAAATCATTGGATAAGTCATCCTGGTAGAAGTCTTGCAATTTTGTTGCTTCTTTGAAGACTACATCATCAGATTCTCCTGAAAGTGTTGCTGGTTGCAGAATTGTGAACCTCTGTAGAACAGTATTCATGGCAGAAAACCGGTTTTGCAGCTGATTTATAACAATATCCAAACATTGGTAAAAGACTGTTGTTTTGAATCTTTCTTCCGGGTCCTGTAATCTTTCATCCAAACACAGCTCATCAAAGTGTCGCTTCACTTTCTTCACTCTTTTATTTACAAACTTTGCTTGGATGCCCCATGTTTCTGCTAGAGTTACTGCTGTCGTTTTTGCCTCGTCATAATTATTTCGAAAGTCGCTGAGCACTTGAGTAGCATTATCTACCAGTTTGGTTGCAGTACAAAGATCCATGTCTTTTGACTGCAACATTTTAGAAACCAAATTAACATTTTCTAAAACTTTGGCTTGCCGGACAATTATGAAAATAAAATGGAAGGATTCCATTTTTGCCTTCAATGCGCTAGCCTCATCTCTCTCTTTTGGCTTGGTGGAAATAATAATAATTTTAGACAAAGCCTGTAAGATATCCTGAAACCTAAATCTTAGAGCTAGTACAGAATCATATCGAGAAGCCCATCTTGTTGGGCAAAGTTGTTTTAAAGTTATGGAGGATTCAGAGGTAAAGGATGCTAAAAATGCCCATCTCTTCACACTGTCACCAAAGAAAGTATATAGAGACTGAACAGTGTCAAAAAAAATAGCAATTTCAGGTATATTTGAAACTGCATCATGCAAAACTAGATTGAGGTTATGGGCAGCGCAATGTATATAAAGAGCATTCTTTTCTTTGCTGAGAATGCGAGCCTGAACACCTGTGTAAATGCCACTCATGGTGGCGGCTCCATCATAACCCTGGCCTCTGCATTTTGATAGATCCAGACCTTTCTTCTCTAAGGATTCTATAATTGTCTTTTCAAGGCCAGCTGCTGTTTGATCCTCAACAGACTGAAAACCTAAAAAGGCTTCCTCGATTTTAATACTGGATGCTCGAAAGTTTTCATCTCTCTCAACAACGACGTATCTAATCACGTGACTGAGTTGATCAATTTTCCCAATGTCTTGAGTTGTATCCATTATGATAGAATAAAACTGTGACTTCTGGATTTCAGAAATGATCTCCTCCTCCACTTTGCTCGCAAGAAGACTAATCAGTTCATTCTGTATTTGTGGACTAAGATATTTCACTGTTCCTTGGGGTCTCTGCAAAAGGTCCTTTAGTACAGGATCATATTCAGCGAGTAACTCAATTATGGTGAGAAAATTGCCATTGTTCACCTCCCCTAGTTTTTCCCTGTGACCACGAAAAGCAAGGTTGGCCATAGCCATTGTTAATGTAACATTAACAATCCTATGTAAAGCTTGTCTCCAAAATGTACTCTCTCTCCTTATTTTTTTTTTTCATTTTCCTCATCTATGGTTTTATTACATCTCCATTGGTCATAAACTATACATGCCTCTATGTGGGATTGACTAGTTTCATGGATTTTGATTTTTGCGGACAATCTTTGCCACTTCTGGATACCTTTTGCCCATGCTGGTTCAAATCCCTGTCTCTTGTGATCTCCAAACAACCAGCAAGGCTCACAATGGGCTGCATTAAGTCTGGGCGAATAACACAGCCAAGTAACAAGTATTTTTAGGCCTGTTTTAGTGACTCTCTCATAGAAACTTGCCGAGAAACACATTCCATGTATTTTATCTCTAGGAAACGGCCCTTGTGGTCTGCATGGACCATTACTTATAATAAATCTTTTAACATTTCCATCTTGAATGGTAATAGGGTAATGGCCTCTGTCTGTTACGTGTTCCTCGGATAGAACACCTTCAATAAGGCTAGACTGTGAAGTTGACTCTGACACAGACTGACTTTCCATCTGTTCCTCTGTTGTCCTTGCGCTACAGCCGGCATGTACACTTGTTACACTCTCCTGCAATGAACTCTGTACAATACTGCCAGGACTTACATTTCCATCTTCTATTGATGACGTTTCTTCAGTTCTACTGTGAGAGGCAGATGATGTACTTGCATCTCCAGTTGTTTTAAAGAAACTACATATTTTTTGTAGTTTGGCATATTTCTCTTCTTCTTCCCTCTTCTTTTTGCGCTTTTGAGCACCACTCAAAGCATGGTGAGACATGATGCAGTTATATAAAAAAAAATTGTTCTGTGAAAAAATAGACTTTTTTTTTTTTATACTGCATGACAAAATGCATATCTCTGGTAGAATAATAACGATATAATCTATAATAAAGCAGAATATGTACAATAGGCCCATATGAAGAAAGTGCTGTCCGTATACAATCCACAATTGCAGATAGTATAGGACACATTCTATCCTATTGGTCAATGCACACAAGCATGGTTTCCACGGTCGCGTGCATTGGCTGGGAGCCCAGACCACAAAAAGGTAGGACATGTTTTTTAAGGAAAGTATGGAATGTACACCCCTTGGGGTCTCTGCAAAACGTCCTTTAGTGCAGGATCATATTCAGCGAGTAACTCAATAAGGTGTGCACGTGCTAAACCCCTTAGTAACAACTTTAAACATTAAAAACACATCATTCTTAAATTGGCAAGTAAATTGTGGCATGCGCCACGATTTATTAAAACACGATTTATTAAAACACATTAACCATAGGCAATACAGCGCAAGAGGAACCTGACCTCAATCGCGACACGGCACTCCCTGAGCTGGGGCTCGCCTTCCCTCAGCTCGCATCCTGTAACAAAGGCCAGCCGTGCCCCCTGCCACGGCTGTCCCCCCAGGCAGCCGCCGGACCGTCATCCCTCTTTCGTGACTGCCCAGGCCCAAAACATCCTGGGGACCTGCCGTATAACTAGTGTCCCCCCACGTGCGAGTTCACCCCGCCGTATATAACTAGTGGTAACTCGCCGTGGTCCACCACCGAAACCGCTCTTAGCAGGAGTGCAGTGCCACGATCCGCCACCAAAAAAGGTAGGCTCCTCTTCCGATCTTACCTTTTTTACCCCATAAAAACTCCTTACCACCAGTCCTCCAGCCCTTCCTGCAGACTGATGTTAAATATGTCCAGTCCCACATCAGATAAGTGTACGCCATCATTCCTGTACATTCCTTGGCACCCAAAGTCGATGTCCTTGTGCTGAATAAAAACTTCTTACATCTCCACCATAAAGTCCTTCATGGCCTTATTGACCTTCTTTCTCACATTTTCAATGGCCGCTGTTGATGTTGCCCCCATCCAACTCTGCCTTTGAATAATTTCTGACCACAAAAACTTTACCCCCGGCCACCTTTCTTTCCATGCAGCAACATCCACCTTCATCCTGTTAACTAGTACCCAAGCTTTGGTAATCGTCAAGTCGTTCCCCCCGGTATGTATCACAATCACTTGCGGGCGCCCCCATTCTGCCGCTTCCTCCACCAGCTTTCTCATCTGGAACCATGGAAGACCACGTCTCCCGAACCACTTCACCTTGACCCCGTCGCCCGGCAGTCCCAGTTGTAATCCATACGGTCTCATCCTTGCCCTCTCCGCGGCCCAGTACATGAAGGAATGTCCAATCATCCATAGGCTTTTTCCTTCTGTGGGAGAGACAACATACAATCAGTAACATGGCAATGGATTTCCATCTCCCCAAAAGCTTAATGCTCCCCACATCTGATCCCGCCGCTGCTGCTTCTGATGCCGCCCCAATTCTGAAAGAATGTGAACCAATTCTGCCCTTTTCTAGCCCCGCTGCCACTGCTGCCCTCTTAAGTATCTGACAAAACTGGAACCTGGACAGGGCGCTACCATCCCTGTGCTTAAGGAAAGCTCCTACCTCTGCTCCTCGTGAGCCCAAATAATCCCTCACTGCCCCCACTGGACAAATTGCGCCCCCTTTCCTTACCATAGTCACCCATCTCCCTTTCCCATTTTGATCAGTCTTGGACCTTCTGATAAGGCACTTAACGGTTGTGCCATCCCATTTTATGTCTTCGAGCTGTAACCCATCTTTACCCTTCTTTGAAGTGGACACCAATTCCCCTAACCTGAAAGCACCCGCAAAAGCCAATGTGAATGCAGCCTTAAAAGCAGCACTTCGTGCCTGTCCCTACATGTGGCCCCCAATGCTGCACCAGCCTCTTTACTCTACCTGAGTCTAATGGCTCCCTCTTGTCTACTCCTCGTGGCTGTGACCTTGACCAACCCTTCACCACCCGTCTAATTGCAAAAAACCTTTGTAGGGTCCTCCTCCCCTCTTACCTTCGTAATAAATGATACTGCCGCCACCAAGGTGGTGGCCCTACCTTTTGCTGCGCCATCCCTCCACATGTTACCCAGCAGCTTCCATAAACACTGCACCGTACTCTCGCCTTCGTTCCTCCTGAAAACCTCCCACTTCTTCCATTCTTTCATGTACGTCATCCATGTGTTTGGCGCCAACGATTTTTTCACCAGTTTTTCTAGAATCGGGTCAGTACCTGCCAAATATTGTTAGGGCACACATATCCTGTTCGCTCCGCATTTGGTACCAATTGAAAAAATACCTCCCACTTCCCCCTTAACAAAGCATCTGCAATCAAGTTATTGACTCCTGGGACATGTTAAGCTCTGAAGTTGATATTCCACTCCATGCACTTCCCTACCAAATATCTTAATAGTGCCAACACTGGGGGGGGGGGGGGGAGAAACTGGATAGATTGTCCACTGCTGACCCCACACTCATATTTTCTGGCCAAACAATTACCAACCTGTTCCTCAGCTATTCCTTCCATAATTCCACTGCTACCACTATTGGGAATAGTTCAATCAATGTCGTGTTCCTCAACCACCCCTTTCTGTCCAACGTCTCGCCATACCCCTGCTCACCACTTTCCGTCAAAAAAGGATCCAAAGCCAACTGACCCTGAAGCTTCTGAGTACAATCTCAACTTCTGATTGGAGCATGGTTCCCGTAGCCAAATCCGCACTCCATTAAGTTCACTAGGCAACTTTCCCAAAACTGCAGATCCTCTCTTAATGCCCTCATTATTCTAATTTTATGTTGTCCTGCCTTGACTCCTGCCATACTCAACTGTAAACGCCTGGAAAATACTTTGCCCATTGGAATCACCCTACACGCAAAATTAACCGCTTCCCGACCGCCCACTGTATATTCACGTCGGCACTTGCTGGGCTCTGTGCAGTGCCGACGTGAATTCACGGTGGGTGTTAAAAGCACGATCCGGGTGTCTCAGAGTAGCGCTGACACCCGGATCGCGCTGTTATCACCTGCCTCTGGTCCCGGAGATATGATCGGGACCTGATTAGTTCAGGTCCCGGTCATGTGATCGCAGGGAAAGTGTGTTGTAGCAACGAACTGGAAAGTTTGTTGCTATAACAAACTGGAAAGTTTGTTGCTACAACAAACTTTCCCGGGGACCGATTGCTGGTGCTGCAGTTGGTTATAAGGCAGAACCGGGGGCCATATAACAGCCCCCGGGTCTGCCATGCACAGCAGCCTATGAGAACCAGCCGGATGCCGGTCCTCATAAGCTTCCTGTCACTCTCAGCGTCACACTGACAGTTTATAATACGTTACACTACCTAGGTAGTGTAATGTATTATAGCAGCGATCAGTGCTGCCAGTCTTCAAGTAAAACAAGTAAAAAGTAAAAAATAAAGTAATAAAAAAGTTTTATAAAAGTGTAAAAACAAGTTATAAAAGTTACAAAAAAAACAATGCTTTTTTTCCTATAATAAGTCTTTTATTATAGGAAAAAAATGAAAATGTTAAAAAAAAGTACACATATTTGGTATCACCGCGTTCATAACGACCCAAACTATAAAACTATAATATTATTTTTCCCGCACGGGGAACACCGCAAAAAAAATAATTAAAAAACAATGTCAGAATCACTTTTTTTTGGTCATCAACCCTCCCAAAATATAGAATAAAAAGTGATCAAAAAGTCGCATGTACCCCAAAATAGTACCAATAAAAACTACAACCCGTCCCGCAAAAAACAAGCCCTTACACCGCTTTTTTGACGGAAAAATATAAAATTATGACTCTCAGAATATGGTGACACAAAAAATAAATAATTTTATCAAAGTGATTTTATTGCGCAATCGCCACAAAACATAAAAAACCTATATACATATGGTATCGCCGTAATCGTATCGACCCGCAGAATAAACTAAAATGTCATTTATAGCGCACGGTGAAAAGTGTAAAAACAAAAAACATTGTCAGAATTTATGTTTCTTTGTCACTTTGCTTCCAAAAAAATCTAATAAAAAGTGATAAAAAAAAATCACATGTACCCTAAAATGGTACCAATGAAAAGTACAGATTGTCCCGCAACAAATAAGCCCTCACGCAGCTCCGTTGGAGAAAAAAAAAAAAAAAGTTCTGGCTCTCAGAATATGGCGATGCAAAATTTGCAGAGTGTTCCAAAAGTAGATGAGATCGGGCGACCATTTATCAGTGCGACACCGGCCACATATCTGCGGATTATTATTTATGTACCACATTATTATACCCTCTTATTATGCCCTGATGTTCTCCGCACAGGTTACATATACCCCCACATCATAACTGAAATACCAGCAAAACCCCAAACAGAACAGTTACCAAGCAAAATCTGCGCTCCAAAAGCCAAACGGCACTCCCTCCCTTCTGAGCCGCACAGCGCGCCCAAACACCAGTTTACGTCCACATATATGACATTTTATATCCGGGAGAACCCGCTCAACATTGTCTTCAGTGGCACAAACTGGGCACAACGTATTGTGCATTAAAATGGCATATCAGTGGAAAATTTCAATTTTCAATTTGCACCATCCGCTGCGCATTAACGCCTTCGCGCACCACAACTTAATAGCATGTCGTGGTGCGAGGGGTTATATATGGAGCGGACTCACGCGCTGCGCCCGCTCCATATTCTGCAGGTGTCAGCTGTGTATTACAGCTGACACCCGGGACTAACGGACAGGAACAGCGATCGCGCTGTTACAGGAGCCTGTAAAATGACATTATACTGCAATACATTAGTATTGCAGTGCATTGTACCAGCGACCTAATGATCGCTCGTTCCAGTCCCCTAAAGGGACTTTTGGGAGGTTTCCACTGGTTTGGTACCTCAGGGGCTTTGCAAATGCGACATGACACCCGAAAACCATTCCAGCTAAATTTGAGCTCCAAAAGCCAAATATTGTTCCTTCCCTTCTGAGTCCTGCCGTGTGTCCAAACAGCAGTTTATTACAACATATGGTGTATTACTGAAATCAGGACAAATTGCTTTACAAATTTTGGGGTGATTTTTCTACTTTATTCATTGTAAAAATTAAACATTTCTATGTTTTTTCAGAAAAAAGTAGATTTTCATTTTCATGGCCTAATTCCACTAAATTCAGCAAAAAACCTGTGGGGTCAAAATGCTAACTATACCCCTAGAAAAATTCCTTGAGGGGTGTAGTCTTCAAAATGGGGTCAGTTTTGGGGGGATTCCACTGTTTTGCTCCCTCCAGGGCGTTGCAAACGCGACATGGCACTGAAGACCAATCCAGCAAAATCTGCACTTCAAAATCCAAATGGCGCTCCTTCCCTTCTGAGCTCTGCTGTGGGTCCAAACAGCAGTTTAGTACCACATATGGGGTATTGGCGTAATTGGGAGAAGTAGCTTTACAAGTTTTGGGGTGCTTTTTAATCTTTATTCCTTGCAAATATTATTTTTTTTTATATTTTTTCAGAAAAAAAGTATATTTTCACTTTCACATACTTACTCCAATAAATATAGCAAAAGACCTGTGGGGTCAAGATGCTAACTATACCCCTAGATAAATTCCTTGAGGTGTGTAGTTTCCAAAACCGTCTCACTTTTGGGGGATTTCCACTGTTTTGGCACCACAAGACCTCTTCAAACCTGACATGGTGCCTAAAATATATTCTAAAAAAAGGAGGCCCCAAAATCCACTAGGTGCTCCTTTGCTTCTGAGGCCGGTGTTTCAGTAAATTAGCGCACTAGGGCCACATGTGGGATATTTCTAAAAACTGCAGAATCTGGGCAATAAATATTGAGTTGCATTTGTCGGGTAAAACCTTCTGTGTTACAGAAAAAAATGTATTACAAATGAATTTCAGCAAAAAAAATAAAATTTGTACATTTCACCTGTACTTTTGCTTTAATTCCTGTGAAGCGCTTAAAGGGTTAAGAAACTTTCTGAATGCTGTTTTGAATACTTTGAGGGGTGCAGTTTTTAATATGGGGTGATTTATGGGGTCTATCTAGTACATAAGGCCGTCAAAGCCACTTCATAACTGAACTGGCCCCTGTAAAAATAGCCTTTTAAAATTTTCTTGAAAATGTAAGAAATTGCTGCTAAAGTTCTAAGCCTTGTAACGTCCTAGAAAAATAAAATAATGTTCAAAAAACAATGCAAATATAAAGTAGACATATTGAATATGTAAAATAGTAACTATTTTGTGTGGTATTACTATCTGTTTTACAAGCAGATACATTTAAAATAAGAAAAATCATAATTTTTGCAAATTTTCTCAACATTTTGGTGTTTTTCACAAATAAGCAATGAATTTATTGATCAAATTTTTCCACTAACATAAAGTACAATATGTCACGAGAAAACAATCTCAGAATAGCTTGGATAGGCAAAAGCATTCCAGAGTTATTAACACATAAATTGACACATGTCAGATTTGAGAAAATGGGGCTGGTCATGAAGGTCAAAATGAGCTCGGTCTTGAAAGGGTTAAGGGAACCCAAGAGCGACTGCATCTTTCTTTATGTCACATTCTCGCTGGCTTTCACCTCCCTTACCTCCTCCAACAATGCCTTCCCTTCTCGACAGGTAATCTAAATTGGCCTTCTAAGGGTATGTTCACACGGCGGGGGTCCGTAACGGCTGAAATTACGGGGATGTTTCAGCCTGAAAACATCCCCGTAATTTCAGCCATACCGGCATGTGCAGGCGCTTGAACGCCGCGTCAATTACGGCCGTAATTAGCGCTGCTATTCATTGGAGTCAATGAATAGCGGCTCCAATTACGGCCAAAGAAGTGACAGGTCACTTCTTTGACGCGGGCGTCTATTTGCGCGCCGTCATTTGACAGCGGCGCGTAAATATACGCCTCGTGTGAACAGACAAACATCTGCCCATTGCTTTCAATGGGCAGATGTTTGTCAGCGCTATTGAGGCGCTATTTTCGGGCGTAATTCGGGGCAAAAACGCCCGATTTACGTCCGTAAATAGGCCGTGTGAACATACCCTAATGAGTCTATTTCGATGCCTAAATATGACAACTTTGTTACTGGCTCCACTGCCTTTTCTTGTGCTATGGGGACCCTCAAATCTTGAAGTAGCGCTATAAACTTTACTTGGCAAATTTCTGACCCTGCTGGCCCTACTAACAAAAAATAACCCAGGTAGTGGGCAATTGACTCCCTCCCACAAACTCTTTGCAAACCCTAATGCAAAAATGAACTGAATGCTTCAAAATACGCGCATGAAATGGCGCAACCCATAGGTAAGCATTTATCTTCAAAAAAAATGTAAAATTAAAAAAATAAAAAATAAATTCCCTTCAAACGACACCCTGTTTATTTAAAACTCTCCGGATGCAATGGTAACAATCTAAAAGCAGATTCAATATCTACCTTGGACATCAATGCCCCCTTTCCCCATCCTCTTACACTTTCTACCACTGACTCAAATGACTGATAATGTACCTCGCTCACTTCCTTCCCTATTGCATCGTTTTAAATCTTGACTACAGATCCAAATCCTTCTCACCAAGCTAAACATTTGCCCTCCCCATTTTTATTTTTTTTTGAAGGCCCTATCATACCACCCTATTCCACTATAAGTAGCATGTGCGTTCACCACCAGATCCATGTATTTTACAAATCCACATATTGCTTGGCTTACCATCCACCCACACTCTGGCATACACCAGAAAAAAAACTTAATTCCTTCCACAATAGTTTTCTCCTGTTATCTATCTGCCTTGCTAAGCCCCTTCTCCTTAGCTACCTCCACTTCCTTAGACAAAACAAAGAAAACCACATACGTTTCCTCTCTAACAGTTCCCAAAAAAAAAAAAAAAAACTTTTGTGGCAAATCTGCATATGTGGGCAACACTGAACAGGCATAGGTATCCTGCTTCCCCAGCCGCTAGCCCTTTTTCTACTAGATCACTGTTCTGAACCCCCCACGCCTGTACAAATGAAGATTTTGAATTTGAAGGCCTATATAATGTTATATATTATATTATATCATATAGTGTATTTTATTTGAATGAATCAAAGATGGAGGGTCGCATGTTTCAATGAAATGTGTCTTATCAGTATGCAAGACACCTATTATTTAGGGCAGATTAACACGAGCGTTGCGTTTTTGCGCGCGCAAACAACGCGGCGTTTTGCGCGCGCAAAAAACATTTGACAGCTGCGTGTGTCATCCGTGTCTGATGCGCGGCTGCGTGATTTTCGCGCAGCCGCCATCATAGAGATGAGGCTAGTCGACGCCCGTCACTGTCCAAGGTGCTGAAAGAGCTAACTCTTTCAGCACCCTCGACAGTGAATGCCGAACACAATATCGAAAAACCTGTTGAAAAAATGAAAAAGTTCGTACTTACCGAGAACTTCCCGGCCGTTGCCTTGGTGACACGTCCTTGGTGACGCGCCTCTCGACATCGGGCCCCACCTCCCTGGATGACGCGCCAGTCCATGTGACCGCTGCAGCCTGTGCTTTGCCTGTGATTGGCTGGAGCTGTCACTTGGCCTGAATTGTCATCCCGGGAGGTCAGACTGGAGGAAGACGCCGGGAGTTATCGGTAAGTCAGAACTTCGTTTTTTTTTTACAGGTTCATGTTTATTGGGATCGGAAGTCACTGTCCAGGGTGCTGAAACAGTTTAACTCTTTCTGCACCATGGACAGTGACTATCTCCTGACGTCGCGTACCGATAATTTTTTTGCCGAACCCGGTGAAGTTCGGTTCGCTTGTCCGGCTTCGCTAATCGCAAAGACACTCCGTTTGGATGTTCGGAAACAGAAAAGCACGTGGTGCTTTTCTGTTTACATTCATCCTTTTGACAGCTGTTGCGCAAACACGCAGTTCGCACTGAAGTGCTGGTCGCTGGGCTGGCTTGCTGCAATCCCTCCTGTGCTTGTTGTGCTCTATCGCTGCTTCACTCCCTGCAACAAAAGATATTGTGCGAGTATGTGTTCCTATGTGACCTTTCCCCTTGTGATAATGCTTCCTTACTGTTCCATCGCTGAAAGGCCCCATAGCCCATTGCTAAACCCCCCCGGCTTAAGGGAAGAAATATCCATGTCCTCCCCACCACCCCCCGGCTAGGCTGAATATAGCTTGCTGGCACCTGATCCTAATTGCCGTTGTACCTCTGGCTTACCGAGTCTGCTGGCTTCCCAGAAACTACTGGGGACACTATTAAATTGGTGGGGGTTTAGCATGCCCATAGGGCCACCTTGAAAATTACCCTCCCTGTGTACCTGCGGCCCATTAAAAGAATAAAACCCTGCTGGGGGGTGGCAGGGAACCTATGTGAGTGGGGGTGACATGGTTACATGTTGTGAGGGGGGTTGTTTGGGAAAACTTGGGCTGAGATGGGGTGGGAGGAAGAATAATGGGGCCCTTGGGACTGGCATGGGGCCAGAGAAGAACGCTTACGGTATGGGACCGACTTACCCGGCCTAATGGAATCCCGAAGACGCTTGGAGACCACGGTCTTCCGCCTTGGACTTGCTCCAGCAGTAGCCACCAGCTCCATTCCAGCGACAACCTCGCCAAACGACTTGTTTTGGGACGGTTCCATTTCTAACAAGGGAGAGTTGGGTGGGTCTTTGCTTCTCCTGGTAAGTACTCTTTGCTTCTCCAGGTAAGTACTGCCTTACCCCCCCCTGCTTTCTGGACTTATAAACCCTTATCCTGCTCCCCTAACCTCATTACCTATGCCTCCTATAGTTCTTTCCACTATCACTCCTCTTTCTACACTTATCTCACAGTGAACAATGAGTTCACCCTCCCCCTCCAGTCATGCTGGTGCCATTGGCCATACGGCCAGCACCATTTTATATCCCTTGCTTCCTCTAACCAAACTCATCGGGGACGCCCTGGCCCACCTTATGCTTCCTCGGGCCTAGTCGACCCTCGTCCTAAATTATGGTGAGAAAATTGCCATTGTTCACCTCCCCTAGTTTTTCCCTGTGACCACGAAAAGCAAGGTTGGCCATAGCCATTGTTAATGTAACATTAACAATCCTATGTAAAGCTTGTCTCCAAAATGTAATGGCCTCTGTCTGTTACGTGTTCCTCGGATAGAACACCTTCAATAAGGCTAGACTGTGAAGTTGACTCTGACACAGACTGACTTTCCATCTGTTCCTCTGTTGTCCTTGCGCTACAGCCGGCATGTACACTTGTTACACTCTCCTGCAATGAACTCTGTACAATACTGCCAGGACTTACATTTCCATCTTCTATTGATGACGTTTCTTCAGTTCTACTGTGAGAGGCAGATGATGTACTTGCATCTCCAGTTGTTTTAAAGAAACTACATCTTTTTTGTAGTATGGCATATTTCTCTTCTTCTTCCCTCTTCTTTTTGCGCTTTTGAGCACCACTCAAAGCATGGTGAGACATGATGCAGTTATATAAAAAAAAATTGTTCTGTGAAAAAATAGACTTTTTTTTTTATACTGCATGACAAAATGCATATCTCTGGTAGAATAATAACGATATAATCTATAATAAAGCAGCATATGTACAATAGGCCCATATGAAGAAAGTGCTGTCCGTATACAATCCACAATTGCAGATAGTATAGGACACATTCTATCCTATTGGTCAATGCACACAACCATGGTTTCCACGGTCGCGTGCATTGGCTGGGAGCCCAGACCGCAAAAAGGTAGGACATGTTTGTTTCAAGGAAAGTATGGAATGTACGCCGCTGTGCCTGGTATACAATGTAGATGAAGTGGTGCTTGTCAGAGCTCCCGGGTGCCTTCAATCAGCTGCAAATTTGTGAAATGTTCCGGACTGATATTACTTACTTTTTTTATACACTTCGAGAAGTCTCCCAAATTGCTTATCCCTGGCGAGTCTTCTGCTTCTGGCTGATAAAAACAATTCCAAGTTCTGTCCTAGGGAAAGAAAAAACAACCACGTCATTTTTTTGCACATGGAGACTCTTCCATTTATTGACACTTAAAGAGCTATTCCCAACTCAGATATTTCTGACAAAGCCACAGAACGACATTAAAGGGCGTTTCTGGGACTTAAAAATTGATGGCCTACTTACAATAGATCATCATATCAGACTGGTGAGGGTCCAAAACCCAGGACCCACCCACAATAAGCTGTTAAAAGCCTCTTCCCTCCTCACCAAGCACAGTGCTGTACATTGTATAGCGACCAGTGGCATAGCTATAGGGGGTCACAGCGGTTGCCAGCCCCAAAGTCGTGACGCCGGTACTACAGCATAATGCCAGCCATACCTGCCCCCACACAGTATAATGTCCCCATAGCTTCTCCCACACAGTATAATGCCCCAAAGCGTCTCCCACACAGTATAATGCCCCATAGCTGCCTCCACACAGTATAATGGCCCCCATAGCTGCCTCCACACAGTATAATGTCCCCATAGCTGCCTCCACACAGTATAATACCTCATAGCTGCCTCCCACACAGTATAATACCTCATAGTGCCTCCACACAGTATAATGGCTCCCATAGCGTCTCCCACACAGTATAATGTCCCATAGCTGCCTCCCCACAGTATAATGCCCCATAGCTGCCTCCACACAGTATAATGCCCCATAGCTGCCCCCACACAGTATAATACCTCATAGCTGCCTCCACACAGTATAATGGCCCATAGCTGCCTCCCCACAGTATAATGTCCCCATAGCTGCCTCCACACAGTATAATGGCCCCCATAGCGTCTCCCACACAGTATAATACCTCATAGCGTCTCCCACACAGTATAATACCCCATAGCTGCCTCCACACAGTATAATACCTCATAGCGTCTCCCACACAGTATAATACCTCATAGCGTCTCCCACACAGTATAATGCCCCATAGCTGCCTCCACACAGTATAATGCCCCATAGCTGCCTCCACACAGTATAATACCTCATAGTGCCTCCCACACAGTATAATACCTCATAGCTGCCTCCACACAGTATAATGCCCCATAGCTGCCTCCCACACAGTATAATACGCCATAGTGCCTCCCACACAGTATAATACCCCATAGCTGCCTCCACGCAGTATAATACCTCATAGCTGCCTCCCACACAGTATAATACCTCATAGTGCCTCCCACACAGTATAATACGCCATAGTGCCTCCCACACAGTATAATACCCCATAGCTGCCTCCACACAGTATAATACCTCATAGCTGCCTCCCACACAGTATAATACCTCATAGTGCCTCCCACACAGTATAATACGCCATAGTGCCTCCCACACAGAATAATACCCCATAGCTGCCTCCACACAGTATAATGCCCCATAGCTGCCTCCACACAGTATAATACCTCATAGTGCCTCCCACACAGTATAATACCTCATAGTGCCTCCCACACAGTATAATACCTCATAGCTGCCTCCCACACAGTATAATACCTCATAGTGCCTCCCACACAGTATAATACGCCATAGTGCCTCCCACACAGTATAATACCCCATAGCTGCCTCCACACAGTATAATGTCCCCATAGCTTCTCCCACATAGTATAATGCCGCATAGCGTCTCCCACACAGTATAATGCCCCATAGCTGCCTCCACACAGTATAATGCCCCATAGCTGCCTCCACACAGTATAATGCCCCATAGCTGCCTCCCACACAGTATAATACCCCATAGTGCCTCCCACACAGTATAATACCCCATAGCTGCCTCCACACAGTATAATGTCCCCATAGCTTCTCCCACACAGTATAATGCCGCATAGCGTCTCCCACACAATATAATGCCCCATAGCTGCCTCCACACAGTATAATGCCCCATAGCTGCCTTCACACAGTATAATGCCCCATAGCTGCCTCCCACACAGTATAATGCCCCATAGCTGCCTCCCACACAGTATAATACCCCATAGCTGCCTCCACACAGTATAATACCCCATAGCTGCCTCCCACACAGTATAATACCCCATAGCTGCCTCCCACACAGTATAATACCCCATAGCTGCCTCCCACACAGTATAATACCTCATAGTGCCTCCCACACAGTATAATACCCCATAGCTGCCTCCCACACAGTATAATACCCCATAGCTGCCTCCACACAGTATAATGCCCCATAGCTGCCTCCACACAGTATAATGCCCCATAGCTGCCTTCACACAGTATAATGCCCCATAGCTGCCTCCCACACAGTATAATGCCCCATAGCTGCCTCCCACACAGTATAATACCCCATAGCTGCCTCCACACAGTATAATACCCCATAGCTGCCTCCCACACAGTATAATACCCCATAGCTGCCTCCCACACAGTATAATACCCCATAGCTGCCTCCCACACAGTATAATACCTCATAGTGCCTCCCACACAGTATAATACCTCATAGTGCCTCCCACACAGTATAATACCCCATAGCTGCCTCCCACACAGTATAATACCCCATAGCTGCCTCCACACAGTATAATGCCCCATAGCTGCCTCCACACAGTATAATGCCCCATAGCTGCCTCCACACAGTATAATGCCCCATAGCTGCCTCCACACAGTATAATGCCCCATAGCTGCCTCCATACAGTATAATACCTCATAGTGCCTCCCACACAGTATAATACCTCATAGTGCCTCCCACCCAGTATAATACCCCATAGTGCTTCCCACACAGTATAATGCCCCATAGTGCCTCCCACACAGTATAATGCCCCATAGCTGCCTCCACACAGTATAATGGCCCCCAAGGCTGCCCCCACACAGTATAATGGCCCCCACACAGTATAATGCCCCCATAGCTGCCTCCACACAGTATAATGGCCCCCATAGCTGCCTCCACACAGTATAATGCCCTATAGCTGCCTCCACACAGTATAATACCCCATAGCTGCCTCCCACACAGTATAATACCTCATAGCTGCCTCCCACACAGTATAATACCTCATAGCTGCCTCCCACACAGTATAATACCTCATAGCTGCCTCCACACAGTATAATGCCCCATAGCTGCCTCCACACAGTATAATGCCCCATAGCTGCCTCCACACAGTATAATACCTCATAGCTGCCTCCACACAGTATAATGCCCCATAGCTGCCTCCACACAGTATAATGCCCCATAGCTGCCTCCCACACAGTATAATACCCCATAGTTGCCTCCCACACAGTATAATACCCCATAGCTGCCTCCCACACAGTATAATACCCCATAGCTGCCTCCCACACAGTATAATACCCCATAGCTGCCTCCCACACAGTATAATGCCCCATAGCTGCCTCCACACAGTATAATACCTCATAGCTGCCTCCCACACAGTATAATACCCCATAGCTGCCTCCACACAGTATAATACCCCATAGCTGCCTCCACACAGTATAATGGCCCCCATACAGTATAATGGCCCCCACACAGCATAATGGCCCCCACACAGTATAATGTCCCCATAACTGCCTCCACACAGTATAATGGCCCTCATAGCTGCCTCCACACAGTATAATGGCCCCCACACAGTATAATGGCCCCCACACAGTATAATGGCCCATAGCTGCCTCCACACAGTATAATGCCCCATAGCTGCCTCCCCACAGTATAATGCCCCATAGCTGCCTCCACACAGTATAATGCCCCATAGCTGCCTCCACACAGTATAATGCCCCATAGCTGCCTCCACACAGTATAATGCCCCATAGCTGCCTCCACACAGTATAATACCTCATAGTGCCTCCCACACAGTATAATACCTCATAGCTGCCTCCACACAGTATAATACCTCATAGTGCCTCCCACACAGTATAATGCCCCATAGCTGCCTCCACACAGTATAATGCCCCATAGCTGCCTCCACACAGTATAATACCCCATAGTGCCTCCCACACAGTATAATGCCCCATAGTGCCTCCCACACAGTATAATGCCCCATAGCTGCCTCCACACAGTATAATGGCCCCCATACAGTATAATGGCCCCCGCACAGTATAATGGCCCCTACACAGTATAATGTCCCCATAACTGCATCCACACAGTATAATGGCCCCCATAGCTGCCTTCACACAGTATAATGGCCCCACACAGTATAATGGCCCCCACACAGTATAATGGCCCATAGCTGCCCCCACACAGTATAATGGCCCCCACACAGTATAATGGCCCCCATAGCTGCCCCCACGCAGTATCATGGCCCCCATAGCTGCCCCCACGCAGTATAATGGCCCCCATAGCTGCCCCCACGCAGTATAATGGCCCCCATAGCTGCCCCCATGCAGTATAATGGCCCCCATAGCTGCCCCCCACGCAGTATAATGGCCCCCATGCAGTATAATGGCCCCCATAGCTGCCCCCACGCAGTATAATGGCCCCCATAGCTGTGTCCTGCACAGATACAGTACTTGCCGCACGATACAATACATTACATATACACACACACACAATGACCACCTCACCTGTCTTCTGGTGATCGGCTCCAATTTGCGTCCAGGCTCTCTTCCTCCGTCCGCACCACGCTGCGTCCTCTTCCTGAATGCATGGAATGCCCCTCACGTGATGTCACATGGTACATCACGTGAGGGGCGTTCCATGCACCATGTGATCGCGGTATCACGTGAGGGCCCTTCCTAGTGCGCTCACCGCAAATAATGTTTTTTCAAAATCTCTGCTACTTCGTTTGGCAAGGGGGGCCCGCGGGCCCCCCAGGTTTAGGGGCCTGGTCGCAACTGCGACCGCTACGACCCCTATAGCTACGCCAGTGCCTCCACCTTATCTCCCAGTCGCTTATTTTCCACCAATGACTTCCGCAGGGTGGAATGTATGGTCAGATTTTCATCCTCCAGCAGAGCAAGTCGTTGTTCCAACTCGTCCAGTCTCGTGCCATACTCAGTGACTTTCTTTTGCAGTCTGTTAAAGGGAATGTGTTGCCAGCAAAACATGATTTTTTTTTTTTTAGTTAAACAATTAGTGTATAGGTGATTAAACATTGTTCTAATTTTTTTTTTTTTTTTCACGAGTCAGGAAATATTATAAATTGGATTCAATTGGATTCTAATTTATAATATTTCCCATTGCTGGTCACTAGATGGAGCCATTCCCAAAATTGCAGCATTGCATGTGGTAAAGCAACCACATTGCTTTATGCTGCAAAATTGGGTAAAAATCCCTCGCTCTAGTGAGCTCTCAGCATCCCCCCCTCCTTTATCCTGGCTAGTGCCGGGAGAAACGAGGGGTTTGAACGGTCTAACCTCCTACACTGTGTGTCGCCATTTTTTGAGCTAACACACAGTGTAGAAGGTTTACATACAGTAGTAAACACACACTGAACATAAACATACATAGAAATCCCTTACCTGCTCCAGTCGCCGCCGCTCCCTCCGCTCCGTCCGCTCCGTCTGCTGCCGCTGCTCCATGTGCACAAGTCCAGAAGCCGCGACCGGAAATAGTAATCTTACTGTCCGGCCGCGACTTCCGGTCCACAGGAAAATGGCGCCGGACGGCGCGCATTTCAAATTGAGCTGTGTGGGAGCGGTGCATGCGCCGTTCCCACACAGCGGCGTACATGTTAGTGGATGGAACGGGCCCCGTTCGCAGTCCCTATGGGACTGGAGCTGCCGTATTCCATGTCTGTATGTCTCGTTAATCGACACATACAGAAATGGAAAAAAAAAATGGCAGCCCCCATAGGGAAGAAAAAGTGTAAAAATAAGAAAAAGTAACACACAAACACACAAATTAATCCAAACGTTTTTAATAAAGCACTAACATCTTTAACATATTAAAAAAAAAATTGTGGTAACACTGTTCCTTTAAAGGAGGCTTAAATCGTAAGTTCTAGAGTCTTTTGTATATCCGGAGCGATACGCTTAGCCACTTCCATAGCCAGTTTCTTGTAATCGATCAGGGCAACTCCCTCCAGGTCAATCTCTGTATCACTCCCGATTGAATCAGACAGTTGCATCCCCTGCGAGGACGGGGTCTCCACTGACCGCCCCCCCTCTTAGCCTCTTTTGTCAGGGTGCTCATTTTTTGCCCGCTGCGCAGCAAATATCTTTCCATAGAGAGCTTCCCGCTCTGAACTGCACCTTCTGTTATAATGCTAAGAGTGCAGGTTTAGATGTGACTGGAGTGTAGGATCTGAGGTAGATATGGAATTGAGAATGCAGCTTTGGCTGTGACTGGAGTAGAGTATGCAGCTATGGCTGTGACTGGAGTAGAGTATGCAGCTTTGGCTGTGACTGGAGTAGAGTATGCAGCTATGGCTGTGACTGGAGTAGAATATGCAGCTTTGGCTGTGACTGGAGCAGAGTATGCAGCTTTGGCTGTGACTGGAGTAGAGCAGTGTAATGAGGGATTAGAGTATCTCTTCACCCAGAGTAACAGTGGCCGCTGCCGAACCGGAAGTGAAGCCCGCCTTCACTGTGTCTATCTCAGCGTGCGCCGGGCCAGCGTTCCACGCTCACTCCCACTGCCAATCACTCCTGAGACACTCTGTCTCACCTCCAAGCCGGATCCTGCGCGCTCCCCCTCTCAGTACCGGATCCCTGGACGACACATGGTGCACCCCGTACTCCCGCCGCGCTGCACATGTAAGCAGCGGCAATCTTCGGTGCCTCCTGTTGCTCCCCCCGCACTGACAGCTGGCCTCCGGACTTGGCCGTTTCCCCGTGTTCCCACGCTTCGGTGGCTGGTCTGCGCCGCGTATAGCGGCTGTTGCAATAGTTTTACCTGGCTGGGTGCGGGAGTTCCTCTTCCCTGCGTCCTCACATGCAGGCGCCGGAACTGGAAGTTCTCGGTTTTATTTTTCTTAGGGGAGATTCACACGAACGTTGCGTTTTTGCGCGCGCAAACAACGCAGCGTTTTGCGAGCGCAAAAACCATTTGACAGCTGCGTGTGTCATGCGTGTCTGATGCGCGACTGCGTGATTTTCGCGCAGCCGGCATCATAGAGATGAGGCTTGTCAACGCCCGTCACTGTCCAAGGTGCTGAAAGAGCGAAAAACCTGTAAAAAAAAAAGATAAAGTTCCTACTTACCGAGAACTTCCCGGCCGTTGCCTTGGTGACGCGTCCTTGGTGACGCGTCCTTGGTGACGCGCCTCTCTTGACATCGGGCCCCACCTCCCTGGACGACGCAGCAGTCCAAGTGACCGCTGCAGCCTGTGATTGGCTGCAGCCTGTGCTTGGCCTGTGATTGGCTGGAGCTGTCACTTGAACTGAAGTGTCATCCCGGGAGGTCGGACTGCAGGAAGGAGACAGGAGTAATCGGTAAGTTAGAACTTCGGTTTTTTTTTACAGGTTAATGTATTTTGGGATCGCAAGTCACTGTCCATGGTGCTGAAACAGTTTAACTCTTTCAGCACCATGGACAGTGACTATCTCCTGACGTCGCGTACCGATAATTTTTTTGCCGGGATCGGCCAAAACGAGTTTGGCCGAACCCGGTGAAGTTCGGTACGCTTGTCCGGCTTCGCTCATCGCAAAGACACTCCGTTTGGATGTTCGGAAACAGAAAAGCACGTGGTGCTTTTCGGTTTTCATTCATCCTTTTCACTGCTGTTGCGCGAATCACGCTCGTCCCACGGAAGTGCTTCCGTGTGGTGTGCGTGATTTTCACGCACCCATTGACTTCAATGGGTGCGTGATGCGCGAAATACGCAGAGTTATTGAACCTGTCGCGCATTTTGCGCAGCAGACAAACGCTGCGCAAAAAGCACGGACTGTCTGTACTGCCCCATAGACTTGTATTGGTCCATGCGTGCCGCGTGAAAACCACGCGGCCCGCACGGACCGAATACACGCTCGTGTGAATCCCCCCTTAGTCAGATTTGAAAATGAAAGAAGTGATCTGATTGGTTGCTATGGACAATGTTCCCATGCTTTATACCTGTTCAGTTTTTCTACTCCACATCTGCCCAGAAGTAACCATAGCAACCCCAATAATAGTGACAGCTACTGACCCCAATAATAGTGACAGCTACTGACCCCAATAATAGTGACAGCTACTGACCCCAATAATAGTGACAGCTACTGACCCCAATAATAGTGACAGCTACTGACCCCAATAATAGTGACAGCTACTGACCCCAATAACAGGTACAGCTACTACCCCAATAATAGTGACAGCTACTGACCCCAATAATAGTGACAGCTACTGACCCCAATAACAGTGACAGCTACTGACCCCAATAATAGTGACAGCTATTACCAAAAATAATAGTGACAGCTACTGACCCCAATAATAGTGACAGCTATTGACCCCAATAATAGTGACAGCTACTGACCCCAATAATAGTGACAGCTACTGACCCCAATAACAGTGACAGCTACTGACCCCAATAATAGTGACAGCTACTGACCCCAATAATAGTGACAGCTACTGACTCCAATAATAGTGACAGTTACTGACCCCAATAATAGTGACAGCTACTGACCCCAATAATAGTGACAGCTACTGACCCCAATAATAGTGACAGCTACTACCCCCAATAATAGTGACAGCTACTGACCCCAATAATAGTGACAGCTACTGACCCCAATAATAGTGACAGCTACTGACCCCAATAATAGTGACAGCTACTGACCCCAATAATAGTGACAGCTACTGACCCCAATAATAGTGACAGCTACTGACCCCAATAATAGTGACAGCTACTGACCCCAATAATAGTGACATCTACTACCTCCAATAATAGTGACAGCTACTGACCCCAATAATAGTGACAGCTACTGACCCCAATAATAGTGACAGCTACTGACCCCAGTAATAGTGACAGCTACTGACCCCAATAATAGTGACAGCTACTACCCCCAATAATAGTGGCAGCTACTGACCCCAATAATAGTGACAGCTACTGACCCCAATAATAATGACACCTACTGACCCCAATAATAGTGACAGCTACTGACCCCAATAATAGTGACAGCTACTGACCCCAATAATAGTGACAGCTACTGACCCCAATAATAGTGACAGTTACTGACCCCAATAACAGTGACAGCTACTGACCCCAATAATAGTGACAGCTACTGACCCCAATAATAGTGACAGCTACTGACCCCAATAATAGTGACAGCTACTGACCCCAATAATAGTGACAGCTACTACCCCCAATAATAGTGACAGCTACTGACCCCAATAATAGTGACAGCTACTGACCCTAATAATAGTGACAGCTACTGACCCCAATAACAGTGACAGCACCTGACCCCAATAACAGTGACAGCTACTGACCCCAATAATAGTGACAGCTACTTACCCCAATAATAGTGACAGCTACTTACCCCAATAATAGTGACAGCTACTGACCCCAATAATAGTGACAGCTACTGACCCCAATAATAGTGACAACTACTGACCCCAATAATAGTGACAGCTACTGACCCCAATAATAGTGACAGCTACTGACCCCAATAATAGTGACAGCTACTGACCCCAATAATAGTGACAGCTACTACCCCCAATAATAGTGACAGCTACTGACCCCAATAATAGTGACAGCTACTGACCCTAATAATAGTGACAGCTACTGACCCCAATAACAGTGACAGCACCTGACCCCAATAACAGTGACAGCTACTGACCCCAATAATAGTGACAGCTACTTACCCCAATAATAGTGACAGCTACTTACCCCAATAATAGTGACAGCTACTGAGCCTAATAATAGTGACAGCTACTACCCCAATAATAGTGACAGCTACTGCCCCCAATAATAGTGACAGCTACTGACCCCAATAATAGTGACAGCTACTGACCCCAATAATAGTGACAACTACTGACCCCAATAATAGTGACAGCTACTGACCCCAATAATAGTGACAGCTACTGACCCCAATAATAGTGACAGCTACTGACCCCAATAATAGTGACAGCTACTGACCCCAATAATAGTGACAGCTACTGACCCCAATAATAGTGACAGCTACTGACCCCAATAATAGTGACAGCTACTACCCCCAATAATAGTGACTGCTACTGACCCCAATAATAGTGACAGCTACTGACCCCAATAATAGTGACAGCTACTGACCCCAATATTAGTGACAGCTACTGACCCCAATATTAGTGACAGCTACTGACCCCAATAATAGTGACAGCTACTGACCCCAATAATAGTGACAGCTACTGACCCCAATAAGGGCATGACCACACGTGGCGGATTTCCTCCGCAACTGTCCGCATCAATGCCGCACCTAATCCGGGTTGCGGATTACGGCTGCGGATCTGCACAAAATGTGCAGAAAATTGATGCGGACTAGCTGCTGCGGACTGCGGGAAAAGTGCTTCCCTTCTCCCTATCAGTGCAGGATAGAGAGAAGGGACAGCACTTTCCCTAGTGAAAGTAAACGAATTTCATACTTACCGGCCGTTGTCTTGGTGACGCGTCCCTCTTTCGGCATCCAGCCCGACCTCCCTGGATGACGCGCCAGTCCATGTGACCGCTGCAGCCTGTGCTTGGCCTGTGATTGGCTGCAGCCGTCACTTAGACTCAAACGTCATCCTGGGAGGCCGGACTGGAGACAGAAGCAGGGAGTTCTCGGTAAGTACGAACTTCATTTTTTTTTACAGATACATGTATATTGGGATCGGTAGTCACTGTCCCGGGTGCAGAAACAGTTACTGCCGATCGCTTAACTCTTTCAGCACCCTGGACAGTGACTATTTACTGACGTCTCCTAGCAACGCTCCCGTCATTACGGGAGCCCCATTGACTTCCTCAGTCTGGCTGTAGACCTAGAAATACATAGGTCCAGCCAGAATGAAGAAATGTCAAGTTAAAAAAGCAAGACGCATCCGCAGCACACATAACATGTGCATGACAGCTGCGGACTTCATTGCGGAACTTTGAATCTCCATTGAAGTCAATGGAGAAATTCCGCCATGAGTCCGCCACTGCTCCGCAACAGACAGAGCATGCTGCGGACACCAAATTCCGCTCCGCAGCCTATGCTCCGCAGCGGAATTTTACGCCTCGTCTAAACGAACACTGCTAGTGACAGCTACTGACCCCAATAATAGTGACAGCTACTGACCCCAATAATAGTGACAGCTACTGACCCCAATAATAGTGACAGCTACTGACCCCAATAATAGTGACAGCTACTGCCCCCAATAATAGTGACAGCTACTGACCCCAATAATAGTGACAGCTACTGACCCCAATAACAGTTTCCAGACGCGACAAAATAACATTATTTATGGTGAATAATGAGGAGCAGAAAAAGCAATAAAAATAAAGATAAATTAACCCCTTCCTGCTTTTGCCCACTTTTGACCTTCCTGACAGAGCCTCATTTTTCAAATCTGACATGTGTCACTTTATGTGGTAATAACTTCGGAATGCTTTTAACTGTCCAAGCGATTCTGAGATTATTTTCTCGTGATAAATTGGAATTTATGTTACTGGCAAAATTTGCTCGATACACTTAGTATTTAATTCTGAAAAACACCCAAATTTAGCGAAAAATGTCAAAAATTAGCATTTTTCTAAATTTAAATGTATCTGCTTGTAAGACAGGCAGTTACACCTCACAAAATTGTTCCTAATTAACATCCCCCATATGTCTACATTAGATTGACATCGTTTTTTGAACGTCCTTTTATTTTTCTAGGACGTTAAAAGGCTTAGAACTTTAGCAGCAATTTCTAATATTTTCAAGAAAATTTCAAAAGGCTATTTTTACAGAGGGCAGTTCAGTTGTGAAACCCACAAAAAGTCACCCCATTTTAAAAACTTCACCCCTCAAAGTATTGAAAACAGCATTTAGAAAGTTTCTTAACCCTTCAGACGGTTTCACAGGAATTACAGCAAAGTAGAGGTGAAATTTACAAATTTCATTTGTTTTTAGCAGAAATTCATTTTAAATCCATTTCTTTTGTAACACAGAAAGTTTTACCAAAGAATTGCAACTCAATATTTATTTCCCAGGTTCTGCAGATTTAGAAAATATCCCACATGTGACCCTAGTTTGGTACTGGACTAAAGCCCCGGCCTCAGAAGCAAAGAAGCACCTCGTAGATTTTGGGGCCATCTTTTTATTAGAATATATTTTAGGCACCATGTCAGGTTTGAAGGGCTCTTGCGGTGCCAAATCAGTGGAAACCTACCAAAAGTGACCCCATTTGGGAAACTACACACCTCAAGGAAATTATCTAGGGGTATAGTGAGCATTTTGACCGCTCAGGTTTATTGCAGAAATTATTGGAAGTAGGCCGTAAAAATTAAAATCTATATTTTTTCAAAGAAAATTTAGGTTTAGCTAATTTCTTTTCATTTCCACAAGGACTAAAGGGGAAAAAGCAATTTGTAAAGCAATTTCTCCTAAGTAAAACAATACTCCACATGTGGTCATAAACGGCTGTTTGGACAAACGGTGGGGCTCAAAAGGGAAAGAGTGCCATTTGGCTTTTTGAGATCACATTTAGCAGGAATAGTTTACAGAGGCCATGTCACATTTGCAAAGCCCCTGAGGGACAAAAACAATGAAAACGCCCAAAAAGTGACTCCATTTAGGAAACTACACCCCTTGAGGAATTCATCTAGGGGTGTAGTGAATTTTTGGACCCCACAGGTGTTTCATAGAATTTATTAGAATTGGGCAGTGAAAATAAAAACAATCCCTTTTCTTGAATAAAACGTAGCTTTACCTCAAAATTTCTCATTTTCTCAACAAATAAAGGAAAAAAAGAACTCCAGCATTTGTAAAGCAATTTCTCCCGAGTACGGCAATACCCCATATGTGGTCATAAACTGCTGTTTGGGCACACAGCAGGGCTTAGAATGGGAGGAGCGCCATTTGGCTGTCACGTTGGGTAGTAGTTTGTCGAACGTTTAGCTACACTTTAAATGTTAATTTAAATGTACCACAAAATGGTCACAATGAAGGGAGACAAAAGCGAAAAAAAATATTTGCAGCTTAAAAGACAAAATTGGTTGCAACATCAAGGGGTTAATAATTATAGTACATGCAGATCACTGTATAGAGCTTTTCAGCTCCCCAGGGGCATACGGTTGGGAGCTTTGACTGGCGGGGTCATTTTAAGAATAAATAAATGGGGGGTGGCATCACTTCATCATGATCTACAGGGATTGGCCAGTGATCACATAGTAGGGGGCTATAGAGCTCCCTATAAAATAGTAATGCCCTTCGTCCTCTTCCTCTTTGGACCCTGCAGCTTGGCGTCTTTCCCCCACTCCCTCTCTTGATTTGACTCCTTAATGACACGACCAATTTAGATTTTTTCATATTCGTTTATTACTCCCCGCCTTCCAAAAGCCATCACTTTTTTTATTTTTTCGTCGGTATAACCGTATGAGAGCTTGTTTTTTATGGGACAAGTTGTCATTTTTTATGGTACCATTTAATGTATCAGATAATGTACTGGGAAACTGAAAAATAAATTATTTGTGGGGTGGAATGAGCAAAAAAAAAGCTAATGCGCCATTTTCAGGGGGATTTCGTTTTTACGGCGTCTATCGTGCGGTAATAACTACATGTTCACTTTATTCTACGGATAAATACGATTACGGCGATACCGAATGTATATTTTTTAATGTTTTACCACTTTGTAAAACTATTTGTTAAAAAAATTTGTTTTGCGTCTCCCAAAATCTGAGAGACGTCATTTTTTTTTTATGTTTCCGTAGATTGAGCGATGTGAGGGCTTCGATTTTTTCGAGGCAAGCTTTTGTTGTTACCATTTTGGGGTACATGCGACTTTTTGATCAGTTTTTATTCCATTTTTTTGGGGAGCTAACGTGACCAAAAAACCGCAATTTGGATGTTTTACATATTTGTTTTTCTTACAGTGTTCAGCGAGCGGGTTAGATAACATCAGATTGTAATAGTTCGGACTTGCAAACGCGGCGATATCAGTTATGCTAACTTATTTTGTTTAACATTACTTTAGGGAAAAAATGGGAAGAGGGAATTTTTTAGAAATAGAAAAATATATATTTTTTTGGGATATTTATTTTACTTTTTTTAACTTATTTTGTTTAACATTACTTTAGGGAAAAAATGGGAAGAGGGAATTTATTTATTTAACTTTTTTTAAATTCTGTTTAGTAGTCCCCCTAGTGGACTTGAACCAGTGATCATTGGATCGCTCACACGATCTACTGCAATAGTAACGTATTGCAGTATATCGTGATTCTTACAGCCACCTATGAAGCCCTGCCGGAGAACAAAGATGGCAGACCCTTCATTAGGCCCCCAGGCTGCCATTATAACCATTGGCATCCCGCTATAGCATCGTGGGGGGACAATGGCACGTCGGAGGGGGTCGTCCCTCTCATTCTAATGCGTTAGATGCTGTGGTCGTGATTGACTTTGGCATCTAAGGGGTTAAACAGGCAGACTCAAAGTGATATTTGATTCTGTCCATTGCAGTGCTGTGTTGGCTATATTACACAACCATTACCCGCTAAGTATGGAGTGACCCCAGCCCGTGATCCCGCTCCATACTTCCCTTCAACGACTGCCATGTACATGTATGTGACATCTTGTTAAGGAGTTAAACGTCATTTTGTTGATAATTGATTCAGAGTTTTTATGTTCATCCTGTTTTGATCATTTTCTTCTGTTCCAGACGTCACAGCGGCGGTTCTAGGAGGATCTTGTCTCTCCCGTTCGTGAAATCACCCGGAAACAACTGGAGCATGCCCATCGCGCCTGCAATGTTCTGCCACCCAGGGTGACCTGTTTATCTTGCAATGTGTTTATCCAACCAGCGGACATAATAATAATAAAAGCTGTGGCCGACCCCCACTTTACCCCACATCTTGGTCTGAGTCCCAGTTATTTCATATAAATGTTAGAGGTTGTGTTATATGGGGGTGATGCCATCATTGGTCCTGTCAGTCTTGTTTTACCAAATGTAATCCCCTGTGATACAATGCTGTCACCCAAAACAACATGGAAAAATCAATGGAGGGGGGTAAATAGTTTTTATTAGCACAGTATAACAGATGACCTTACATTGACCTCTGTGAAAAAAGACGCTAAAATGTCACTACATCAATGACTTATGTTCTGGGGTCTGCGAAGCGCATAGCAGAAATAAGTTCATAGCAGATACTAAACCATGGCAGCTCCAGAGCAGAACTGACCTTACTGTGACATCATGATGACATCACTGAGCTATGATGTCACAGAGAGCTGAGAAGTTGGGAATTCCCCTGACAGCAGCAGAACTGACCTTACTGTGACATCATGATGACATCACTTAACTATGATGTCACAGAGAGATGATGGGAGGTTATAAATATTCCCCTGACAGCAGCCCGGTCTTTCTTTCTGTGAATTGACACAGAGTGTGATTTGCTATTTTATTGGCGACTTTTCACTATTATGGAAATCAACGGATTGGGATTCTTCCCCATCTTCTTGGTGTTAGGGATCTGCCAGGTACTTCATCTAGCTATACTCCTGGGATTAATCAATCCACACCTGAGGCCAGACCTGTTCGACTGACACCATCTCCCACCAACCAGGGTGGCAGGCTCAGGAGTGGGAGAGCCTATCGCGGCCTGGTCTCTCGGAGTTAGCTCCGCCCCCTGCCCTTTATTACCTGCCCTGTGCTCTCCCTCAGTGCTTGTAATTCTTTTGGATTCCTGGCCCCACTGCTGCTTGCTCCAGCCTGCTTCTGCCGTGCTTCTGCCTTGCTGCAGTTCTGCTTTACCTGCTTTGCTTGCCCTGGCTTGCTTCTGTCTCCGTGCCCGCTCGGGTGTACTCACTTCGTCCTGGTCCTGACTGTTCGTTCGCCGCCCCGTTTCCTCGTGGCGTTCCGTGGCTACTGCCCCTTCCCTTGCATGTTCCCTGGTTGTCGTCCTGTGCACTTAGCCAGCGTAGGGACCGCCGCCCAGTTGTACCTCGTCGCCTAGGGCGGGTCGTTGCAAGTAGGCAGGGACAGGGCGGTGGGTAGATTAGGGCTCACTTTCCCTTCACCTCCTTCCTGCCATTACATAATTACAAGCCCTTACCTAGTCTACCATTTCTCCTACGCTGACGCTATCATGGACCCCCTTGAGACCCTGACCCAGCAGATGCAGGGCCTCTCCCTACAGGTCCAGGCCCTGGCCCAAAGGGTCAATCAGGGTGACGCTGCTTTAGTAGTACCCCTCACCTCACCTCTAGAACCCGACCTCAAGTTACCTGACCGGTTTTCAGGGGACCGTAAGACGTTTCTCTCCTTCCGGGAGAGTTGCAGACTGTATTTCCGCCTAAAGCCCCACTCCTCAGGTTCCGAGAACCAGCGGGTGGGTATCATCATATCCCGACTCCAGGAAGGGCCCCAAGAGTGGGCCTTCTCCTTGGCTCCTGACGCCCCTGAACTTTCCTCTGTGGATCGTTTTTTCTCTGCCCTCGGACTCATTTACGACGAGACTGACAGGACTGCTTTAGCCGAGAGTCAGCTGGTGACCTTACGTCAGGGTAGGAGACCGGTTGAGGAATACTGTTCTGATTTTAGGAAGTGGTGCGTAGCTTCTCAGTGGAACGATCCGGCCCTAAGGTGCCAGTTTAGGTTAGGATTATCTGACGCCCTGAAGGATCTGCTGGTTAGCTACCCCTCGCCTGACTCCCTTGACCAGGTTATGGCCCTAGCAGTACGACTTGACCGACGTCTCAGGGAACGTCAGCTAGAACGCTTCAGTGTGCTCCCCTCTGACTTTTCTGCGATTCCCCCCGAGGTCCCGTCTCCTCGCCCCTCCACGGAGGACTCGGAGGTACCTATGCAACTCGGGGCCTCCATGTCCCCTCGACAACGTAGGGAGTTTCGCAGAATGAATGGTCTCTGCTTCTACTGTGGGGACGACAAGCATCTACTGAACACCTGTCCCAGGCGCAAGAATAAAAAGCCGGAAAACTTCCGCGCCTAAGTGATCATCAGGGAGGTCACTTGGGCGCACAGGTATTTCCCGTTAATGTGAAACGCAATAAAATTTTGCTTCCCTTTCAGGTCTCGTTTGCTGGCCGGTCTGCCACGGGCAGTGCTTTCGTGGATTCGGGCTCATCTGCTAATATCATGTCTGTGGAATTTGCTATGTCTCTAAAGATGCCTTGTATTGATTTACCTTATCCTATCCCTGTAGTAGGAATCGACTCAACCCCCCTTGCTAATGGTTATTTTACTCAGCATACTCCTGTTTTTGAACTCCTGGTTGGCTCCATGCATTTGGAGCAGTGCTCTGTACTGGTGATGCAGGGATTATCGTCTGATCTGGTATTAGGTCTTCCCTGGTTGCAGTTGCATAATCCCACGTTTGATTGGAATACTGGGGATCTCACCAAATGGGGTAATGAATGTCTTATGTCATGTCTTTCTGTTAACTCTATTTCTCCCCGGGAGGAGGTAAACACGCTTCCTGAGTTTGTTCAGGACTTCGCCGATGTGTTTTCTAAGGAGGCCTCCGAGGTGTTGCCCCCCCATAGAGATTACGATTGCGCTATCGATTTGGTGCCTGGTGCCAAGCTTCCTAAGGGTAGGATATTTAATCTTTCATGTCCTGAACGTGAAGCGATGAGGGTGTATATCCAAGAATGCCTGGCCAAGGGTTTCATTCGCCCCTCGACTTCTCCTGTAGGTGCTGGCTTCTTCTTCGTGGGGAAGAAGGATGGTGGTCTTAGGCCGTGCATTGATTATCGTAACCTGAATAAGGTCACCGTAAGGAACCAGTACCCACTTCCTTTGATTCCGGATCTTTTTAATCAGGTTCAGGGAGCCCAATGGTTTTCTAAGTTCGATCTACGGGGGGCATATAACCTTATCCGCATCAAAGAGGGGGATGAGTGGAAAACTGCGTTCAACACACCCGAGGGTCATTTCGAATACCTGGTCATGCCCTTTGGGTTGTGTAATGCCCCTGCTGTCTTCCAGAATTTTATTAATGAAATCCTGAGAGAGTACCTGGGTAATTTTCTTGTTGTGTACCTTGATGACATACTGGTGTTTTCCAAGGACTGGTCCTCCCACGTGGAGCATGTCAGGAAGGTGCTCCAGGTCCTTTGGGAGAATAATCTGTTTGCTAAGACTGAAAAATGTGTCTTTGGGGTACAGGAGATACCATTTTTAGGGCAAATCCTCACTCCTCATGAATTCCGCATGGACCCTGCCAAGGTTCAAGCTGTGGCGGAATGGGTCCAACCTGCCTCCCTTAAGGCGTTACAGTGTTTTTTAGGGTTCGCCAACTATTACAGGAGATTTATTGCCAACTTCTCGGTCGTCGCTAAGCCTCTCACGGACCTTACCCGCAAGGGTGCCGATGTCCTCCATTGGCCCCCTGAGGCCGTCCAGGCCTTTGAGACTCTCAAGAAGTGCTTTATCTCGGCCCCCGTGCTGATTCAGCCCAACCAAGAGGAGCCATTTATTGTGGAGGTTGACGCTTCCGAGGTGGGAGTGGGGGCCGTCTTGTCCCAGGGTACCAGCTCCCTCACCCATCTCCGCCCCTGTGCTTACTTCTCTAGGAAGTTTTCGCCCACGGAGAGTAACTATGATATTGGCAACCGCGAACTTCTAGCCATTAAATGGGCTTTTGAGGAGTGGCGGCACTTCCTGGAGGGGGCCAGACACCAGGTAACGGTCCTTACGGATCACAAGAATCTGGTTTTCCTAGAATCGGCCCGGAGGCTTAATCCTAGACAAGCTCGGTGGGCACTATTCTTTACCAGATTTAATTTCTTGGTTACCTATAGGGCTGGGTCCAAGAATATTAAGGCTGACGCTCTGTCACGTAGTTTCATGGCCAATCCTCCTTCCGAGAAGGATCCCGCTTGTATTTTACCCCCTGGTATAATCGTCTCTGCCACGGATTCTGATTTAGCTTCTGATATCGCGGCTGATCAGGGTGCAGCTCCCGGGAACGTCCCTGGGGACAAACTGTTTGTTCCCCTGCAATACCGGCTGAGGGTACTCAGGGAAAACCATGACTCCGCTCTATCTGGTCATCCTGGCATCTTGGGCACCAAACACCTCATTACCAGAAACTATTGGTGGCCTGGGTTGCCTAAAGATGTTAGGGCTTACGTCTCCGCTTGTGAGGTTTGCGCTAGGTCCAAAACCCCTAGGTCCCGACCTGCGGGCCTACTACGTTCCTTGCCCATTCCCCAGAGACCTTGGACCCATATCTCCATGGATTTTATCACCGATTTGCCTCCTTCTCAGGGCAAGTCGGTGGTGTGGGTGGTAGTCGACCGCTTCAGCAAGATGTGCCACTTTGTGCCCCTTAAGAAGCTACCTAACGCCAAGACGTTAGCTTCTTTGTTTGTGAAACACATCCTGCGTCTCCATGGGGCCCCAGTCAATATCGTTTCTGACAGAGGGGTACAATTTGTTTCCTTATTTTGGAGAGCTTTTTGTAAAAAGTTGGAGATTGATCTGTCCTTCTCCTCCGCCTTCCATCCCGAAACTAATGGCCAAACGGAAAGGACCAACCAATCCCTGGAACAATATTTAAGGTGTTTCATCTCTGACTGTCAATTCGATTGGGTCTCATTCCTTCCCCTTGCTGAATTTTCCCTGAATAACCGGGTCAGTAACTCGTCAGGGGTCTCCCCATTTTTCTGTAATTTCGGGTTTAACCCAAGGTTCTCCTCCGTCTCCCCTGGTTGTTCCAATAATCCTGAGGTAGAGGAGGTTCATCGGGAACTGTGCACTGTCTGGGCCCAGGTTCAGAAGAACCTAGAGGCGTCCCAGAGCGCACAAAAGATTCAGGCGGATAGTAGACGTTCTGCTAACCCCCGGTTTGTCGTCGGGGATTTGGTCTGGTTGTCGTCGAGGAACTTGCGCCTTAAGGTCCCGTCCAGGAAGTTTGCTCCCCGATTTATTGGACCTTATAAGATCATTGAAGTCCTCAACCCTGTATCCTTCCGTCTGGAGCTCCCCCCATCCTTTCGCATACATGACGTCTTCCATGCCTCCCTCCTTAAACGCTGCTCCCCGTCCTGGGGCCCTCGAGGATACCTCCTGTTCCCGTTCTCACCCCTGAGGGGGTGGAATTCGAGGTGGCCAAGATTATGGACAGTAGGATGGTCCAGGGCTCCCTCCAGTACCTGGTCCATTGGAGAGGATACGGGCCGGAGGAGAGGACTTGGGTACCTGCCCGTGATGTTCACGCTGGGGTATTGATCAGGAGGTTCCACCTCCTCTTCCCCACTAAACCGGGTCCCCTTAGTAAGGGTCCGGTGGCCCCTCATAAAAGGGGGAGTACTGTTAGGGATCTGCCAGGTACTTCATCTAGCTATACTCCTGGGATTAATCAATCCACACCTGAGGCCAGACCTGTTCGACTGACACCATCTCCCACCAACCAGGGTGGCAGGCTCAGGAGTGGGAGAGCCTATCGCGGCCTGGTCTCTCGGAGTTAGCTCCGCCCCCTGCCCTTTATTACCTGCCCTGTGCTCTCCCTCAGTGCTTGTAATTCTTTTGGATTCCTGGCCCCACTGCTGCTTGCTCCAGCCTGCTTCTGCCGTGCTTCTGCCTTGCTGCAGTTCTGCTTTACCTGCTTTGCTTGCCCTGGCTTGCTTCTGTCTCCGTGCCCGCTCGGGTGTACTCACTTCGTCCTGGTCCTGACTGTTCGTTCGCCGCCCCGTTTCCTCGTGGCGTTCCGTGGCTACTGCCCCTTCCCTTGCGTGTTCCCTGTTTGTCGTCCTGTGCACTTAGCCAGCGTAGGGACCGCCGCCCAGTTGTACCTCGTCGCCTAGGGCGGGTCGTTGCAAGTAGGCAGGGACAGGGCGGTGGGTAGATTAGGGCTCACTTTCCCTTCACCTCCTTCCTGCCATTACACTTGGCCTTTTGTTGTGTGGCCTGGCTCTCTGGAGGCTACACCCTGACTGTGATCAAGGACCATGCCCCCCCACTGATTTACATCAGGTAAGATGGAGAATTACACGACTCTTATTTTATAGTTTCGGAACGTATAAGGTAATTACTTAAATATGGAGGAAATATCTAAGTAACAAAATGGCTTCCATTACGCAGAGGGGCTGCAAGAGGACAGAGAAACGCATCCCCCCAGTCCTATAGATTATTATCAGACTGCTGATTATTAAGATTAAACAATTATAAAAAATGTTCGATATTATTTAACATTGACTTTTTCTTTTTCGTTTCACAGTGTAACGGGAAATTTCTTTCCCGAAAATATCCTGTTTAGAATAGGATTCGTAGGAATGGCCATTGCCTGTAAGTAACAATCACGGAAGTGATTATAATATGTTCTTACTTCTGGGGGATGGCGGGTTATTATAAAATGTCTTACATCTGATTATATTACTCTGGGGTCAAACCTACATTTATTTTTATAAAAATGTGATTACTACGTCAGTGAGAGACGCAGGCCGGTTGCTAGGGACACATTGCTGGACAAGACTGTGGTTGTTAGGTAGTGTATGCCTAGCAACCAGACTGTCAGACATGACTCAGACTTGGCATCTGTCGCGCCCTGCCCCCATCTCAGCCTGCAGCAGTAATCAGATTATTCTAAATAATAAAGTTTTGTTAATCTCAACTGATAATAATTGTCCGGATCAGACGATGCAGATAAATGTTCCCGTCCATTATTGTAGGTTTCTTGTTGGGTTTAGCGCTTGGTCCGCGCTTCATAGATGTTATTAGGTTGTTTTACACGTGGTACAGGATTTATTTGGCTCATTTTCTCTTTTTCAGCTCTGGGTCTGACGTTTCTACATTACAAGTTCATCATGTTCCATGCTGAAGCCTTTGGGCCTCGTCAGACCTTCGTTCAAAAGATCCTCCTGGCATTTGGATGGTCATCATGCGTTGGGACGGCCATGATGGCTATGTTTTCGGTAAGTTAATAAATGTTTTATGTTAATAGGGTTGTCCCATCTGCCCTAAATAGGGACCCGCTGGCAATCAGCTGATCACTGTGTTTCCGGCAGCTGAACCCCTGGTGATCATGATCAGTGGTTATCACCGTGTGGCCACACATTAAAGTGGTATTACATGGCTTATTCGAATGAATGGACGACCATGTAGTAGATGTGTGTCTGCTCCATCTAACAGAGAGGAGTCCCAAGCAGGAGACCAACCTCTATATCCATTATGTCTCTGTGGTTATTATATCAGAACACGTTATTTAGGATTTATTGGGAAGTTCTGAGGGTAAGTTAGTGATTAGTTCCATAAGATTTGCTGTAACCTCTGTCTTCTTGTTTTCTAGACCTACCGTTATCCAATGACTCACCGGATTTGCGCTTTCGTTGCATTCGGGTTTGGCAGCCTTTACAACCTTTGGCAGTCCATACTCGTCTACAAAGTGCCCGAAAGCCGAAGAGTCATCAGCCATTTCAGACTGGCGTCCTGTATAATGGCCGTGACCTTAGTGGTTTTCTGTATCCTTTCTTAAATAATATTTGAATGGAATCCAACCGTACTTGTCTTTAGGTTCACATGTAGGAAACATCAGATCCTGAGGTGATCATTTCCCTTTATTTTCTGATCTCCGCCGTCAGATGGCGACATGCTGGTGTAACACAGCGCCATCTGGTAACATTGTTCAGCTTCAGGAAGATACTGAATAGAAAGCAGCGGTACTGTCCTTGCTATACTGTATATGTATTATATTAACATTTATCTTACATAATTGTATAGGACACTTACTAAACATAATAAACGTTATTTTCCTATATAATAACCCACCAGTCATTGGAAGTAGGGTATCCGTATACACCTACCTGTGCGCTGGAGATCAATGTGTAAAGGTATGTACAGTATATCTCATACATAAGTTATTGACATGCTGAGCCGCTGGTACGGTGTTAGTGGTATATTTGAAGCCTTCCACCGCAGGACTTGATATTTTGTATACTCTACAAGAATTTATAATTGAATCACTGGAATAGGACTAGAGTTTCGTTTAAAATGTAACTTTTACTTGTAACATATTTAAAAAGTGTGTAAAACAAATGACACACCAGGACAAGACTGTTTACAAAAAAATCTGAGCTGAGCCGCTGGTACAAACCAGTGAACGTAAAATTCCTTTAATCCGGCACTAATGAGATTATCAATAACTCTGGAATATTGTATAGATTTTATTTGCACCCCTAGAAGCCGTTCTATAGGAAAACAATTGGACCTATAATCTTTGTGCTTATTCTCAGCATCATGGTGGTCGTGACGTCCGCAATGTAATGGATGTGGTGTCACATGACAATGGGTCAGGTCCGTTTTGGCATCGCCGTCAGTCGCATGACTCCATGCAATAAACATGAATGCAGCAAAACCTCGGCCAGGGTGGAAAGTTCTTGTTTTGTGCAACTTTTAATGTATTCATTTTGATATTTTTTCACAGATCAGTGAAATGACAGCAAAGATCATAGAGTGGTCGACGTTGGTCCTCATGCTGGTGAATGTATTGAGCTACTATCAGAATATGCAGGTCAGTAGACGTCACCTCATTATCACCTCGTATACCAGACCTCGTAATAACATTATTATTCATCTCTACAATCATGGGGTTTATAATGTGGATATGTGTTTCTTTTCTTAGAGTTTATCTATAACAATTACCTGGAAAAGCTTCACCATCTCCAAGAGGGAGAAGAACCAGGACTCTGGAGTATAAAGAGGATCATCGTGGACGGTGACGTGAGACGGTTTCATCAGACCACCCAGATCCCTGTCCGTTTTAAAGAAACACTATGGGCCGGTCACTAACGGGTTAAAAGGGGATCCCGCCCCATAAATGTAAGGAAATAACCAGTCCACTACCCACCCTCTGCCCCCTTGGACCTTGCCCAGACAATGATGACTACTACCACTGGGTTTAGCTGTTATGGTCACTACTGTCTCCATTATCATCTAATAATGTTTTAGAAATATTAGAAGATTTGTCCATATAGTTACAGGTTTACTTTCTCTTATTTCCAGTTTTATACAATGATGTGGAATGGCGCGCCACAGCCAAGCAGTTATCACATCCCAAACTGCAGAAGATCCGGAGATGGCGACCAAGTGCCAAGATATCCACCATCTCCGAACTTTCTCCCAAATGTCATCTTACATCAGGGAGGACGAACTACAAGAACTGTTTATAAATAGTGGACACTAGAGGTGGAATGGCATGTCACAGCCGAGCAGGAACTTCTTTGGGAACATCCTAAACTGATGAACTCCAGAGATGGCGACCAAGTGCCAAGACGTCCATCAGCTCCAACCTTTCTCAAAAAAAAAATCTTACAAACGGGGAGAAAGAACTACAAGAACCGTTTATGACCAGCGGACTCTACAGCGAGGTGGAATGGCACGTCACAGCCGAGCAGGAACATCTCAAACTGCAGAGGCTCCAGAAATACAACCAAGTGCCGAGACATCCACCACCTCCAACCTTTCTCCCCAATATCATCTTACCACAAGGAGAGAGAAGCAGCGGACTGTTTACTATCCTCATGGTCCTTGTTTGTTGGCTTATAAAACGGTTTAGTAAAGTCATTTGACTTATTTCTACCACCTGAAACCTGTTTTTGTCTTCATTACTGTCAATAATAATAATCCTGAGTCTTCCATAGATCTGTCCTCATGAACCTGGAGGAACAAGAACGTCTCAATGTTTTTGTAGCAAAATTATGATTTATGAAAAAAATAAATATATATTCTTTACACTATAAGGCTATGTTCACACGGTGTATTTTGCAGGAGGAATATCTGCCTCAAAATTCAGTTTGGAAGTTTGAGGCAGATTTTCCTCTCCCTGCACGCCGATTTCCGCGGAGTTTCTCGCTGCGTTTTTCGCCCGCGGCCATTGAGCGCCGCGGGCATAAAACACAGCGGAATACGCTTTCTCTGCCTCCCATTGTAGTCAATGGGAGGTCAGAGGCGGAAGCGCCCGAAGATAGGGCATGTCGCTTCTTTTTCCCGCGAGGCAGTTTTACGGGAAAAAGACGCCGACGCCTCCCACTGTCGGGCATAAGCGTGCGCAGGGGTCTGGTGGTGTTGGGGAGGAGTAGGGGGGTCCAAGCTGAATTCTTGCACCAGGGAACAAGAGCCTTAGCTACGCCCCTGGGTGAGGTTATTAATGGGTGAGGGTCCTGAAGGGCATCCAGTGCACTGACTGTTAGGGGAGAAAGGTTTAAATGCAGTTTTAATTTATGGGCAGGTTGTGAAGGGGTTAATAAAGTTTTCTCCTCTTCCATTATCTCTAATTAGCATATGGGTGCAACATATAAAGAAGCTTACCCTTCTATGCTGTCTGAGGTTTTGTACTGGACTTTGCCCACAAGCAAAGGGCTTAAATTGTCTGCTTTATAGTGCGCCTTGGGATCCTGGAGGCGAGTTTTGAGGTACCGCTGCCCTGTCCAGAACAGAGTGCCATGGCTGCTGCTGATGGTGATTTAATGACAGCCTTTAGGGCTCGTATCCTAACAGAAGGGGAAGGTTGGCTCAGCCACTTCCTTGATCAGACGGCTTCCCCACCCACTTCTATTGATTTTCCACACACTTTCTATTACCGTTGCGGTGATGCAGCAGAATGCTCAGGCACCGATCATACCGATGACGACTTCAGTGGTCCCCTTACCATCCCTATCCACTTCAACTGGTACTGGTGAGTTCCCATACACTGGGGCCTGGGGTACGTGGTGTTAATGACTCTGAGGTATTATCCACCTTAAAAGCTGTCTTAGGGGCCGTTCACATTTGTCCGGTGTCAGCTTCAGTTTACCACCCGGTGTGTTGAAGAAAAGCAGGAGGCAAACTGATGCTAGAACGGATGCCATAGCTTTCTATGGGATCTGTTCTGGCACAGGGCATATCAGTTTTGGCGCCGTACGGTGCCGGACCTCCCTGGGAGCTGGATCCCATGGAGGTCCGGCGCCGTATCCTATCTATTTTAATTGTGGTCGGATGAACGCCGGGTGCTGCCGCATCCACCTTTCGGCAGCACCCGGCGGGAAGGTGGTCGTGAGCTAGGAGCGGAATCCTCTGTCATAGTATTGCTGGGGATTCCGCTCCAGGTGGAACGCCTGACGACTACCCTCCCCCCGTCCCGTTGAGTTCCGGATTCCGGGCGGTGTGCCCGCTGCTCTGTGCGCCTGGGGGTATGTCTAGCTGTCAACTGTGATCAGGTCCCTGCTTGAGAATTAGTTCAGAGTGGAGGAGCAGAGGGAGCTCCTCCGCTCGCCGAGAATTCCCCTGGGCACAGCGCTACTTTAACCCTTTCATGCCAACAATCTGTATAGCCATGTCCTTTTCGTACATACCCTGTGCAGCCAGGGCGTGAATATACAGATCACTGTTCCAGCCGGTATAGCGCTGTGAAAAGCTCTCGGACGCCGGCTGTGTCAGTGTGTATAATAAGTCTCTTATTATAGGAAAAAAAATAAACCGTTAAAACAGTACACATATTTGGTATCACCGCATTCGTAACGCCCCCAACCATAAAACAATGATATTATTTTTCCCGCACGGTGAACACCACAAAAAATAATTAAAAAACAATACTAGCATCACTTTTTTTTGTCAATCACCCCTCCCAAAATATAGAATAAAAAGTGATCAAAAATTTGCATGCACCCCAAAATAATACCAATAAAAACTACAACCCGTCCCGCAAAAAACAAGCCCTTACACAGCTTTTTTTGACTGAAAAATAAAAAAAATTACGGCTCTCAGAATATGGTGCCACAAAAAATAAATAATTTTATAGAAAAGTGATTTTATTGCGCAAAGGCCACAAAACGTAAAAAAACTATATCGCCGTAATCGTACCGACATGCAGAATAAAGTAAAATGTCATTTATAGCGCACAGTGATTACTGTCAAAAAAAGGACAAAAACATTGTCAAAATGTATGTTTTTTTTTGTCACTTTGCTTGCCAAAAAAATCAAATAAAAAGTGAGCAAAAAATCACATGTACCCTAAAATGGTACCAATGAAAACTACAGATTTTAACATAACAAATAAGCCCTCACACGGCTCCGGTGGAAAAAAAAACAAACAAGTTCTGGCGCTCAGAATATAGCGACAGAAATTGTGCAGTGTCCAAAAGCGGATAAGATTGGGCACCATTTATCAGTGCGACACCGGCCACAAATCTATGAGTTTTTTATTTACCCCCTTATTATGCCCTGATGTACTCTGCCCAGCTTACATATACCCCCACATTATAAACTGAAATACCAGCAAAACCCCAAACAGAACTATTACCAAGCAAAATCTGCGCTCCAAAAGCCAAATCCCTTTCTGAGCTCTGCCATGGGTCCAAACAGCAGTGTATTACCACATATGGGGTATTGCCGTAATCGGGAGAAATAGCTTGACAAGTTTTGGGGTGCTTTTTATTCTTTATTTCTTGTAAAAATTGCATTATATTTTTTCAGAAAAAAGTAGATTTTAATTTTCACAGACATATTCCAATAAATATAGCAAAAGACCTGTCTGGTCAAGATGCTAACTATACCCCTAGATAAATTCCTTGAGGTGTGTAGTTTCCCAAACCACTTTTGGGGAGATTCCACTGTTTTGGCACCACAAGACCTCTTCAAACCTGACATGGTGCCTAAAATATATTCTAAAAAAAGGAGGCCCCAAAATCCACTGGGTGCTCCTTTGCTTCTGAGGCCGGTGTTTCAGTCCATTATCATACTAGAGCCACATGTGGGATATTTCTAAAAACTACAGAATCTGGGCAATAAATATTGAGTTGCATTTCTCGGGTAAAACCTTCTGTGTTACAGAAAAAAAGGTATTACAAATTAATTTCGCCAAAAAAAATGAAATTTGTACATTTCACCTCTACTTTGCTTTAATTCCTGTGAAACGCCTAAAGGGTTAATAAACTTTCTGAATGCTGTTTTGAATACTTTGAGGGGTGCAGTTTTTAAAATGTGGTGATTTATGGGGTCTATCTAGTACATAAGGCCCTCAAAGCCACTTCAGAACTGAACTGGTCCTTGACAAAATATCCTTTTGAAATTTTCTTGAAAATGTAAGAAATTGCTGCTAAAGTTCTAAGCCGTGTAACGTCCTAGAAATATAAAATAATGTTCAAAAAACAATGCAAATATAAAGTAGACATATGGGGGATGTCAATTACCAACAATTTTATGTGATATTACTATCTATTTTATAATGTAGATTACATTTAAAATTAGAAAAATTATAATTTTTGCAAATTTTCTTTAAATTTTGGCGTTTTTCACAAATAAGCTACGAATTTATTGACCAAATTTTTCCACTAACATAAAGTACAATATATCAGGAGAAAACAATCTCTGAATCGCTTGGATAGGCAAAAGCATTCCAGAGTTATTACCACATAAAATGACACATGTCAGATTTGAAAAAATGGGGCTGGTCATTGAGGCATCGAGGACCCTTGGTCCTGAAAGGGTTAAGTGCTGTGCTCGGGGGAGCCCTTGACATCATTGTCCATATATGGACAGTGATGTCAGTGGCTACTGATTGAGCGGAATCCCCGTTGCCGATGATCTGGCCGGGGATTCCGTTCCTAGGGGAAACCCCTGAGGTTACTATCTATATATGGACATTGATGTCAGGGGCTCCTCCTGGAGTGGAATCCCCGGCCAGAGTCGGCAATGGGGATTCCGCTCAAGGAGTAGCCGTCAGCGATGCTTTGGCCGGGGATTCCATTTAGGGAGTAACTACTGACATCACTGTCCATATATGGACAGTGGCGTCAGGGGGTCCTCCGAGAGGGAATCCCCGGCCACAGCTTTGGCGATGCTCTGGCCGGGGATTCCTCTGCTGGAGGGAGCTTCAGTGGTGCTATCTACAGGGGAAGGGGGATAGCACTATATACAGTGGGGGTGGCGCTATCTACAGGGGGACGCTATGTTGCACAATCTACATAGGGCGCTATGTGGCACAATCTACATGGGGCGCTGTGTGGCGCCATCTACAGGGGGCTGTGTGACATCATATACAGGGGGTACTGTGGCATTGTATATAATGACACAGTACCCCCTGTATATATTGGCGCAGTACCCCCTGTATATAGAGGGCATTGCGGCATTATCTACAGGTGCATGTGTGGCACTATATACAGGGGCATGTGGGGCACTATATAAAGGGGGGTGTGGCACTATATTAAGTCACTGTGGCATTATCTACAGGGGTGTGTGGAACTATATACAGAGGGCACTGTGGGTAGCTGTAAAGGCGCCAAAAACAATCTACTCCTTGAAGATATAGTGAGTGTTTGGCGTCTTTTCAGGCTCCCATGGCTGCTTCGTAGACCTGATCTGAGGTAGTGGACGGCAGTTGCCTTCTGGGCTCTCTTTTGGCGCCGCCCTTAGCGCTGCACTGAACATGACACACGTGATATTACAATGTGTGTGTCAGACTTCAGTGTAGCGCCAAGGCCGGAGCAGAGAAGGAGAGCCCTGACATGGAACACAAGAAGTATCTAATCTATCATGTATCTAATCTATCACAAACTATGGCACATTTTCAGACCCTGGACCACCTTTTTGGTGAACCATTGTGGTAAAAACGGATGTTAAATACTGATGGTAAGAAACTGATGACAACTGACGCTTTTGTAGTAAAAATTGTGAAAAAGCCTGATGGCGACTCATACGTTTTTGCATCAGTTTTTGCAGCAGTTGTAATCACTTGAGAGACAAAAAAAACTGATGCTGATGCAACTGATACATGTGAACGCAGCCTTAGAGAAGCTCTGCACCCCTAACGCAGTCTCTGCTAGTAAAGCGGCTCCGCTGGTAATGGCAGGGTACATATGCTGGAATATTACAACATCTGCAGCTGAATGCTGGAGGAACTATCTCTCACTGACAGTAGATGGCGCTGTGGTAACTATTAGTTGTTATCCCTGTGCAGCTCCTCTGGTGATGATGTGTTATCTCTGGTATTCTCCATCTTGATGTTGTTACTGATGTCGGTTGCTGTCTGTCCCAGTCTTATTCTCCCACAATGTCTGACTATCCAGAGAGGACGTGTGGGGGCCATTACTACAGGGACCAGAGATCAATTATCAGGACTGGGACCAGATAAATAGACAGGGACCACCATAAAGTTATTATACTGTATACCCCTAGATTGCCCACTGCCCAAGATCCTGGTTAGGTAGCAATGACACCTCTCATTTAGAATTTGGTAGGTAGGTAGGGTATCCCCACTTTTAAATACAGCAGGGTCACTGGTGGACGCTCCGCTCCTATTGTTCAGTTGAAATATAAAAAAAAACAACTACGGTCATCAGACCCGTCATCGCCTGTCATCAGACCCGTCATCGCCTGTCATTGCCTGTCATCAGACCTGTCATCAGACCCGTCATCGCCTGTCATCAGACCTGTCATCTCCTGTCATCAGACCTGTCATTGCCTGTCATCAGACCTGTCATCGACTGTCATCTGACCTGTCATCTGACCTGTCATCAGACCTGTCATCGCCTGTCATCAGACCTGTCATCGGACCTGTCATCGCCTGTCATCAGACCTGTCATCGCCTGTCATCAGACCTGTCATCAGACTGTCATCAGACCTGTCATCGCCTGTCATCAGACCTGTCATCGCCTGTCAGAAACTGACTCTGAACCCCCCTGTCAGCGCGGATGAGTCGCAGGTCCTGCTATGCCCGGATTATCACGGGTAGCTGCAGATAATTATAGCCCCAAGTGCCTGATTTTACAGCCTCCTCAGGTATCAATTTGATGCCACAGGTTCGAGGCCATTGATTCGAGCAACGTATCCACATCAGACATGACCGCGCTGCAAAAGCTGCACGACAGCTACAGTCTGAACAGCAGCTTATTTCTGCTGAGGAAACGGTATAAAATGAGACCCAACATAGAGAAAGATATAAATGCAGCGCTGGAGGCGGCACAACATGAAAAGAACGTTACATTATAGGTATCGCCGCGTTCACAACGGCCTGAACTATGAAAATATCGCATTATTTACCGCACGGTGAACACCGTAAAAAAAAAAAACAATGACAGCATTTTATTTTTTTGTCGTCTTGTCTCAAAAAAAATGTAATAAAAAGTGATGAATAAGTCGCGAGTAACGCAGAATTGCACCAATAGAAACGACAGTTCGTCACGCATAAAACAAGTCCTCCCGCAGCGATATCAACTGGAAAATAAAAAAGTTACGGCTGTCAGAAAATGGCGACACCAAAACAGGATTTTTTGGAAAAGAGAATTTTTATTGTGGGAAAATAGTGAAACGTGAAAAAACGATATCAATTTGGTGTCGCTGTAATCGTATCGCCCCGCAAAATAAAGGTCACATGTTGTTTATACCGCACGGTGAACGCTGTAAAAAAGAAGAAACAAAACCGCGCTAGAATTGCTGTTTTTTGGTTTCCTCATCTCCCAAATAATATAATAAATAGCGATAAAAAAAGCGTATTTACCCCAAAATGGAACCAATAAAAACGACAGCTCGTTCCCCAACAACCGATCCCTCGCACAGCGCCGTCACCGGAAAATAACACGTTATGACTCTCAGAACGCAATCACGCTGAATGACGGCCCAGACTCATATTTTAGGTCCAGTCGTTTTTCACTAAATACCCCACATCATCATTTACTGGACCCCACAGGTGACCCCGTAGATGCAGCGGAGATGAGGAAACTTTAGGGCCTTGTGCGGCTTATAGGACTAATGAAGAAGTCACATATAAGGCGATACTGGAGCGCCGATATTCTGTATAATCCCCAATAATCCCGGCCTGTGCATGAAGCGACCCCACCAATCCATGGATATTCACCCCATTATTACATCATCCTATTATACCCTGATGTACTCCGCCCAGCTTACATATACCCTGATGTACTCCGCCCAGAATACATATACCCTGATGTACTCCGCCCAGAATACATATACCCTGATGTACTCCACCCAGCTTACATATACCCTGATGTACTCCGCACAGCTTACATATACCCTGATGTACTCCACCCAGCTTACATATACCCTGATGTACTCCGCACAGCTTATATATACCCTGATGTACTCCACCCAGCTTACATATACCCTGATGTACTCCACCCAGTTTACATATACCCTGATGTACTCCACCCAGCTTACATATACCCTGATGTACTCCTCACAGCTTACATATACCCTGATGTACTCCGCACAGCTTACATATACCCTGATGTACTCCTCACAGCTTACATATACCCTGATGTACTCCGCACAGCTTACATATACCCTGATGTACTCCGCACAGCTTACATATACCCTGATGTACTCCGCACAGCTTACATATACCCTGATGTACTCCTCACAGCTTACATATACCCTGATGTACTCCACCCAGCTTACATATACCCTGATGTACTCCGTCCAGCTTACATATATCCTGATGTACTCCGCACAGCTTACATATACCCTGATGTACTCCGCCCAGCTTACATATACCCTGATGTACTCCACACAGCTTACATATACCCTGATGTACTCCGCACAGCTTACATATACCCTGATTTACTCCACCCAGCTTACATATACCCTGATGTACTCCGCACAGCTTACATATACCCTGATGTACTCCGCACAGCTTACATATACCCTGATGTACTCCACCCAGCTTACATATACCCTGATGTACTCCGCACAGCTTACATATACCCTGATGTACTCCACCCAGCTTACATATACCCTGATGTACTCCGCACAGCTTACATATACCCTGATGTACTCCGCACAGCTTACATATACCCTGATGTACTCTGCCCAGCTTACATATACCCTGATGTACTCCACCCAGCTTACATATACCCTGATGTACTCTGCCCAGCTTACATATACCCTGATGTACTCCTCACAGCTTACATATACCCTGATGTACTCCGCACAGCTTACATATACCCTGATGTACTCCGCACAGCTTACATATATCCTGATGTACTCCGCACAGATTACATATACCCTGATGTACTCCGCCCAGCTTACATATACCCTGATGTACTCCGCCCAGCTTACATATGTCAATGCCTATACCAGACTGTGAAGACTACTAGTAAATCCAAAAAATGAGCGACACATAGCACAAATTATGTACCATGACAGTATAAAACAAACTTTATTGAAATGCAAATAACACATTGGCCATGAAGAGATAAAAACAGTATTGCACACAATTTAAAAAGGAGAGTGTGGAGGAACTGCGTAAATAATCCAAGTTATAAACTAACACAATATAAACATCCTGTGATGTGGTAAAGTGCAGAGGTCTACATCCAAAGAGGATGTGTAATGAGTCAATTTGTTAAACAGCTGAAGAGGCTATAGATATACTATGCACCTAACCAAAGAGCACAACATTGTGCATACGTGTGAAAATACACGGCTACGACTGCACAATTGCACCCAAAAATTGCCCTACTTCATCAGTTAAGAAGACTGCACAAACCCGTGGATTGCATGATGGATCTCACACAAGATAACTCCACACTGACCGCCCCCGACGCGCGTTTCGCCGTCAGCTTTCTCAAGGGGTATTGACTACTGGGATAATGGTCACTTTAAGTATGAGATACAAAGGGAGGGGATTATGTCAATGTCCAATAGACACAAAGTGTGCACAGCATATGGGCATTATAATCACAGGCAAGGTTACACCTACCATGCTGCAGAGATCAGAGATGTGGACAGATGAAAGGAGCTGCACTCGTGCTTGCGGACGCCATTATGCCTCCGTTGCGCAAGCCGCACCGGCGTTCATCCGAGCGCCGGAAGTCATGCCCATAGACATCAGCCTCATAAGAGTACGCACTGCGCGTGCGCGCCGCAAAAGAACTAAAGGGAGGGACTGGCGTGGCCATACTTGTTATGTAGGGAGAGGTCAGTGGCCATCTTAGAGCCTGGCAAATATGCCAGAAGCCCAAACAAGGGACAATACTGATATGTCTACGGGAGGGTGTCCGTGCCGTAGAAACCTGCCGAAAAAAATAGGACATGTCCTATTTTTTTATTTTACAGGCCGTGCTCCTATACTTTATAATGGGGGCACGGCTCATAAAAACGGCCGGCTGTCCGTGGCCGGCCGTGCCCGTAATCACAGGTCATAATAACGGGCACGGTCGTGTACACGAAGACTCAAAAGCAAAATTCTTGGCACATTGACTACCGATTGCCAAAAGGCAAAAGTAATGAAAATAAATCAAGAAACCTACCCAGCATGCTCGGCTCCCCTTCCAGTAATGTGAGAATATATTTATTGAGGAAAAGTGTACAGAAGCTGAAGAAAAACCATAGTGAGAGGAAGACGAGTGCCCGTGAATTGCAAACTCCAAGATCTGATTCTATGACCGTTGTCTCTGTGATGGTGATTTGCAATACACTCTCTTCAGGAACACTGTCACTGCGCGTAATAACAATCTTCTCAACTCGGTGAGGGAACAGAGGTCCATGGTGATACGGTACTTTCCCCTTCAACTTATCCGGAGACAAAAGTTTCTTACAGTCATCTGCCGCTTGTGAGTTACTAGACGGCATGTTGGATCTGTCTGGCCAGGAAAGTCCCGGGTAAAGCAGCTCAGTTCAATCCAATGTCAACCCTAAGGCTCCCATTGTAGATCTCCTTTGCTTTGGGGATGGCCTCGGGATCTTGGTTTCAAGTCCTAGGGAGGTGAAACAAAATAAATCAATTTTATATTATATACAGGCCTATAACGGCATATAAACCAAGTGCAATAATAAGACGTGATATAAACAATGTACCAAAAACCAGCTTAGGCCTCGTTCACATCTGCACTGGGGTCCCGTTCTGACATTCCGTCTGAGCTTTCCGTCAGGACGGGACCCTGAACAGACACAAACTGAAACCATGGGCACCGGATCTGTCACCATTGAAATCAACGGTGATGGAAACGGAAACATCTGGTCTCCGTTTGTGTCAGTTCAGGGTCCCGAACTGACGGAAAGCCTTGACGGAACGTCAGAACCCAACGCAGATGTGAACAAGGCCTTAGAGGAATGTGTCACAGCAGTAAAATATAATAACAATAAGTAGACTACATTCCTCACAAGTATTACAGAGGTCATACCTGTACGCAAAATATGAAACAAGATACGCATTTCCGGCAAAGACAGCTAGTATTTCTGGAAGTTACTGGAGGAGCATTATGAGAGATACAGCACAAAACATCTTACAGCCACAGCTGGCCAAATGCTCATTTGGTCCATCATTTTCTCACCGGTCCTCTTCAGAAACATGCATGCTCGGTCGAGTGTGTGTTACAATGTACCTCCAGTTGCGATTTCCCACTCGATCTGACATTAAGGCCCTGTTCACACAGTTTTTTTTTGTAGGCAGAAAAAAAATCAGTCTCAGAAATCCTTCAGGAATTTTGAGGGAGATTTTGAACTGCCTGCACATATTTTTCCGTGCGCGGCCATTGAAGCCAACTCAAAAACGGCAGGCATAAAAAAAAACGCAGCGAAAAACACTCAGAAATGAGCACCACAGGTTTTTTTCTGCTGCCCATTCATTCAATGGGAGGTCAGAGGCGGAAACCGCGGAAAGAGACGACATGGCGCTTTTTCCCCCCGCAAGCAGCCAAAAGCCGCTCAAGAAAAAAAACCAAGCACGTCTCTTCCACCCATTGAAATCAATGTGGGCAATTTTGGCCGTTATTTGGCGCCGATTCCGATGCGGTTTCAGCTTCAAAATCAGTGCCAATAAACTCTGTGTGCACTGCACCTGAGCGTGGAGCGACGCTATTGCACGCTGGGTGGTACAGTTGTCGTTCTGGTACAATGCCCAGAGAGCAACGTGCAAACTTCCTATTAATTAGAAAAGCAGCCGTGCTCAATACTCTGGTCGTCGTACGGTCCAGTCTGCAGTAGCGTCTCCCCGGACACAATAGCAGATTGGTCGGACACAATAGCAGATTGGTCGGACACAATAGCAGATTGGTCGGACACAATAGCAGATTGGTCGGACACAATAGCAGATTGGTCGGACACAATAGCAGATTGGTCGGACACAATAGCAGATTGGTCGGACACAATAGCAGATTGGTCGGACACAATAGCAGATTGGTCGGACACATTAGCAGATTGGTCGGACACAATAGCAGATTGGTCGGACACAATAGCAGATTGGTCGGACACAATAGCAGATTGGTCGGACACAATAGCAGATTGGTCGGACACATTAGCAGATTGGTCGGACACAATAGCAGATTGGTCGGGAGATCACTACTGTAGGTACACTTAATTTTGATAGGAAGACGGGAAATAACCTGCTGCCGGCTTTCCACCAGGGCTGAACAAATCCCAGGAGCCAGTAATACAATGCCTCTAAAAAGTCGATGCTGGTGTCTAACCTTTGGGGTTGTTTTCTATTGAGGTCTCTGGAGTTCTTCTTGCCCCTGCAGCGATCTACCGTGCCCTTAAAGTCCATAGCAATTTGTCTACCTCTACAGTAGACAAGAAATCCAAAGTACGTGCAGTATTTGCATATTCTTTTTTTTTTTTACCCAAAAATAGTTTTTATTGGGTTTTAAAGAAGAGTATAAAACAGCACGTAATAAACATTGTACTAAGGAAACAATAAAACGTGCTATTGCCTAAGAACACGTCTCACTAAAATCAATACGCTACATTTTTCAAGAACACTTCGAGGTACATCACCGCTCGGCAAGGAGCTTTACACAAGAATAAACATAGTCAAATAACGCACTGAATATTGTTAGAGTACATATATCGATACCAACACCATAAGGTAGTGAATGGATTTGCATATTTTTAAAATTCAAGCAGTGATAGGAAACGTACATGGAGATATAATGACATCCTCAGGTATATATTATTAATGGTACCCTTAGTAACATGAACCAGGAGTCTCAATAATGGATTTGTGGTAACTCACGCAGTCAGCGCCAGGGTACCATCTGCAGGATAATTCAGCCTCAATGAAAACCATAGCAATCAATCAGATAACTTATTTCATTTCCAAACTTGCCGTAAAGTACAATATATCATTTGCACCAACTTTAGCAGTGTACATTGCCGGTAATTTAGTAGTCAGACCTGGCAATTGTCGGGCTCAGACTCCCACTGGTTGTAATAAGGGAACAATAGGATGACCATTGATATTAGGGATGTGGACAGCCTCAATACACCGTGAAATATGAGAGCGCTTCCACATCTATAACACTTACAGGGATATCAGTTTCTAATAAAACATTTTTTAACAAAGTAGACGTTAATTTCAACACCACTCACCAAAATAAATAATCTTGACAGTAAACATGAAGCAAATGACTAATCAGACTGCCGTGTTGGGTTGCGGTAAAATTGCAGGATTAGTGCAACTGAGCGAACGAGGTTTCCCTATAGGCAAAAAGTTGAAAGCATCCTTGCAACCATCACAAAAAAGTCTGACGACTTGCAACTTTCCCATAGGAAAATATTGAGGTTGCATTGTGATAATCTCAACTTTGTACCGCGACTCGTGGGCGATGCTGTGAAACCCAGGTATTATTGGGAACCCGTCACCAGAATTTCACCTATTTAACCAACAATACCTGGTGGAAGTGGGTGAAAAATCATTCCTATATAACCTATAATTATCTTCTAAGTAGCTCCTTACCTTAAGGCTATGTTCACACAGAGTATTTTGCCGAGTTTTTTGACTCGGAAACCGCGTTGCAAAACTGGGCAAAAACGGCCCGAAAACGCCTCCCATTGATTTCAATGGGAGGCGACGGCGTCTTTTTCCCGCGAGCAGTAAAACTGCCTCGCGGGAAAAAGAAGCGACATGCCCTATCTTCGGGCGTTGACGCCTCTGACCTCCCATTGACTTCAATGGGAGGCAGAGAAAGCGTATTTCACTGTGTTTTATGCCCGCGGCGCTCAATGGCCGCAGGCGAAAACCGCCGCGAAAACCGGCGTGCAGGGAGAGGAAAATCTGCCTCAAAGTTCCAAACGGAATTTTGAGGCAGATATTCCTCCTCCAAAATACTCTGTGTGAACATAGCCTAAGGCCTTGTTCACACGGCATGTATTCGACAATTTAACACTCTGACCGTCCTCATTTAACGACTAGCAGACTGAACTGACCTGTCCAAGCACACTGAGCAAGTCAACTTATCAATATTGAAAACTAACATGTCAAGAGAACTTCAGCAGTGGTTTTTTTTTCCCCCAAAAAATTATTTGTTAGGGTATGTGCACACGCTAACTGGCTTTTACGTCTGAAAAGACAGACTGTTTTCAGGAGAAAACAGCTGCGTCGTTTCAGACGTAAAAGCTCCTCCTCGCATTTTGCGAGGAGTCTTTGACGCTCGTAAATCTTGAGCTGCTCTTACATAGTTACATAGTTACATAGTTAGTACGGCTGAAAAAAGACACATGTCCATCAAGTTCAACCAAGGGAAGGGAAAAGGAAGGAAAAATTTCTACACATAGGAGCTAATATTTTTTTGTTCTAGGAAATTATCTAACCCTTTTTTAAAGCCATCTACTGTCCCTGCTGTGACGGCTCCTGCGGTAGGCTATTCCATAAATTCACAGTTCTCACTGTAAAGAAGCCTTGTCGCCTCTGCAGCTTGAACCTTTTTTTCTCCAGACGGAGGGAGTGCCCCCTTGTTTTTTGAGGGGGTTTTACAAGGAACAGGATTTCACCATATTTTTTGTATGTGCCATTAATATATTTACATAAGTTAATCATGTCCCCCCTTAGTCTTCTTTTTTCAAGGCTAAATAGGTTTAATTCTTTCAATCTTTCCTCATAACTTAAATTCTCCATGCCCCTTATTAGCTTCGTTGCTCTTCTTTGTATTTTTTCCAACTCCAGGGCATCCTTTCTATGAACTGGAGCCCAGAACTGAACTGCATATTCTAGATGAGGCCTCACTAATGCTTTGTAAAGTGGTATTATTACATCCCTGTCCCGCGAGTCCATGCCTCTTTTAATACACGACAATATCCTGCTGGCCTTTGAAGCAGCTGATTGACACTGCATGCTGTTATTGAGTTTATGATTTACAAGTACACCCAGATCCTTCTCAACAAGTGAATCCGCCAGTGTAGCGCCCCCTAGGACATATGATGCATGCAGGTTGTTGGTACCAAGATGCATAACTTTACATTTATCTACATTAAACTTCATTTGCCAAGTGGACGCCCAAACACTTAGTTTGTTTAAATCTGCCTGTAATTCATGAACATCTTCCATAGTCTGAACTATATTACATAGCTTGGTGTCATCTGCAAAAATAGAAATAGTGCTATTAATCCCATCCTCTATATCATTAATAAATAAGTTGAATAATAGTGGTCCCAGCACTGAACCCTGGGGTACACCACTTATAACCGGGGACCATTCAGAGTAGGAATCATTGACCACAACTCTCTGGATACGGTCCTTGAGCCAATTCTCAATCCAATTACAAACTATATTTTCTAAACCTATAGTCCTTAATTTACCCATTAGGCGTCTATGGGGGACAGTGTCAAATGCCTTTGCAAAGTCCAAAAACACTAAATCCACAGCGGCCCCTCTGTCTAGACTTCTGCTCACCTCTTCATAAACACAGATTAGGTTAGTTTGACAACTTCTGTCCTTAGTAAAACCGTGCTGGCTGTCACTTATAATGCTATTTATTGTCACATAATCCTGTATATAGTCCCTCAATAGCCCCTCAAACATTTTCCCCACGATGGATGTTAAGCTTACTGGTCTATAATTACCCGGGGAAGACCTAGAGCCCTTTTTGAAAATAGGCACCACATTTGCCCTGCGCCAGTCCCTTGGCACTATACCAGTCACTAGAGATTCTCTGAATATTATGAAAAGGGGGACAGAAATAACTGAACTAAGCTCTTTAAGAATTCTAGGGTGTAACCCATCTGGTCCCGGAGCCTTGTGCACATTTATTTTATTTAATTTAGCTTGGACCATCTCTACATTCATCCAATTCAGTATATCAACTGATATATTAACAGCACTGGCACCGGCTACATCAGCTGCTCCTTCTTCTGTTGTATATACAGAGCTAAAGAACCCATTTAGTAACTCTGCCTTCTCTTGATCCCCTGTGATCAACTCCCCATTACCATTATCTAGGGGTCCTACATGTTCAGACCTTGGCTTTTTTGCATTTATATGCTTGAAGAATTTTTTAGGATTTGTTTTACTATCCTTGGCCACCTGCCTTTCATTTTGTATTTTTGCTAATTTTATTACATTTTTACAGATTTTATTAAGCTCTTTATATTTTACAAAGGCTACAGCTGTACCCTCAGATTTGTATTTTTTAAATGCCCTTTTTTTGTCATGTATTGCCCCTTTCACAGAAGGTGTAAGCCATGTGGGGTTTAATTTGAGTCGTTTATACTTATTACCTGTAGGAATAAATTTTGCACTATAATAACTCAAAGTAGATTTGAAAATCTCCCATTTATCATTTGTTCCATTATTTGACATTAGTTCTTCCCAGTCTATATCCTGAATTGCAGCCCTCATCCTGGGGAAATTGGCTTTCTTAAAATTAAATGTTTTTGCCCTCCCAGCCTGCGTTTGTTTTTTACAGTATAGGTAAAATGTAACTATATTGTGATCACTGTTACCGAGGTTTTCACGAACATTGACATTCCCAACAAGATCTGCATTATTAGAAATGACCAGATCCAACAGAGCTTCACCTCTAGTCGGGTCTTCCACAAACTGGCCCATAAAATTTTCCTGCAACAGGTTGAGGAAATGTCTCCCCTTTGCAGTTGAAGCCGAACCATGACACCAATTAATATCCCGGAAATTAAAATCTCCCATTATCACTACAGTACCCGCCTGTGCAGCCCGCTCCATCTGTTTATATATCTGACCTTCCATCTCCTCAGTTATATTGGGGGGTCTATAGATTACACCAAAAGTAATTTTTTCACTGTTTACCTCCCTTTCTAGTTCCACCCACAAGGTTTCAACCTCCTCACAGTCTTCACCCACTATTGTCTCTTTCACACTCGCCTTCATATCACTTCTCACATACAGACATACACCACCACCTTTCCTATTTGTCCTGTCTTTACGAAAAAGTGTAAAACCCTGTAGATTTACAGCCCAGTCATGTGAAGAGTCCAGCCATGTTTCAGCAACACCAACTATATCTATATTTTCTTCCAGTATCAAGGCCTCCAGCTCCCCCATTTTGCTTGCTAGACTTCTGGCATTTGTGAACATACACTTTAACTTGCCTGTCAGTTTTTCACTTTTATTATCAGAAATGTGATTTGACATTAATCCGGCCTTTTTATTTACACTGATGTTTTGTAACGAAAGGATCTCCTTATCTTGTTGTCTAGTCCTCTCCCCACATTCTGTTTCTCCCCCCACCAATATAGTCTGACCCCTCTCTAACCTGGCTACCCCTTTTTTTTCTACATTGACCTCCCTCCTCAGCCCTAGTTTAAATACTCCGCCACCCCAGCTAGAATTCTCTCCCCCAGCACAGCGGACCCCCTTCCATTTAGGTGCAAATCATCTGCAGAATACAGTTTGTACCCCAATGAAAAGTCAGCCCAGTGCTCTAGGAACCCAAATCCTTCTCCTCTACACCAAGACTTCAGCCATGCATTTAACTCCCTAAGCTCCCGCTGTCTTTCCTGTGATGCACATGGCACAGGCAGTATTCCTGAGAATACAACCTTGGAGGTCCTTCCCTTCAGCTTGTAGCCTAGTTCTTTAAAATTATTCTTAAGGCTCCTCCACCTACCATTTATTCTGTCGTTGGTACCGACATGGACCACGACAGCTGGATCATCACCAGCCCCTCCCAGCAATTTGTCCACCCGTTCCATCACATGCCGAACCCTGGCACCAGGGAGACAGCAAACCATTCGGTTGAGGCGGTCTTGGCGACAAATTATTCTATCCGTCTTCCTGATTATAGAATCCCCTACAACTATCAATTGTCTTGGCTTGCCTGCATTACCATCCCGCCGACTACTAGCTGGGCTGTTCTCCCGGCTGTTAGGGAGATCAGTATCCACTAGGGCTGCCTTTTCTGAGACTGACACCCTCGCATCATCACCCAACCTGGCAATTTTGCTTGGAATGCCAGAAACCGGATCGGCCTTCCTTGTCTTTGACCCTGTCATGGGGTTCGTTACGTTAATACACGATCAACAGAGCCAGAGACGACAGGGCAACTCCAACAGGGTTTATTGCATCCAATGTTGACAGAACAAGTCACGTTCAATGCAGGAACAACACACAGTCCACAAAATAAGGTAGTCACAGGAACATCTTCAGAGTGCTGGCCTCAGCTTCAGCTCTCCTAAAGGTCTAAATCCAGAAGATCTCCATCCTCCCCAGGACAAGCCCTTATATCCACTCAGGGGGAGGAACATCTTGGCAGTTTCTAGTCACCATCATTATAATGACTTTAGTTTGTGTCTCTACTGTCTGTAAGTGAGTTGTGGTCCTTTGTGCTATGATGTGTATTGCCACAGCCGGGATGAGAACACAATGGGGAAGATAATTGGATCACCCTTGTTTGCTGGTCTGCACCTGAGCTGAATATAACTGTGGTGCCTCCTGATGACCCCCTGTGGAGAGTGGACAATGACAACACTTTGTCTTGTGGACTTTACCTCTGACTCGTCCAATTGTCCATAGGCTGAAGACATGACCTGTGGTACTTGATTAGAGAGTCATCCCTCTCTGCTGAGGACTCATAATAAACCACATACAATGCACCATCACAGCCCCCTTTCTACTGCCCCTAACTACATTAACCCAGCTACTTACCTGATCCTGCTCACCCATGTCTTCACCCTCCAGTTCTAACCCACTAACTGCATGCTCCGTGAGCAGCAAGCTCCGCTCAAAATTGTCTATCCTCCTCAGTGTTGCATTCTGCTCCTCCAGATCTCTAATACGAGCTTCCAGGTGAACAACATGCTCACATCTGCCACAGAGATATTCACCCTGGAACTCCGGCTCCAGTCGTGTATACATATGACAAACTGTGCACTGAAGAAAACCTCCAATCTTGCTATCCATTATCCAAGTTACACCAAAACAGCGAACAATTGTCAAAGAAAAAGAAGAGTACTTACTGGGGCTTCAACTCCTCTTTTCAACTCCGGTTTTAGAACTCCACTTAGTTCACAAGCCACTTAAACCACCAAGCTCAGAAAGAGCTTCATTGACTTCAATGAAGAACGGCTCAAATTCCGTTGCAAATAAGTGTCCTGCACTTCTTTGCTGAGGCATTCATTTTACGCGTCGTTGTTTGACAGCTGTCAAACGACGACGCGTAAATGACAGGTCGTCGGCACAATACGTCGGCAAACCCATTCAAATGAATTGGCAGATGTTTGCCGACGTATTGTAGCCGTATTTTCAGACGTAAAACGAGGCATAATACGCCTCGTTTACGTCTGAAAATAGGTCGTGTGAACACAGCCTAACAAATGGTAAACTTAAATTGTCATGAAAGGCTCAATGAAAAAAAGAAAAAAATTGCCTTAAAAGAAGTTTCCAAATGATAAATAACGGATGCGACCTGCAGCTGCTCTGCTCCATCTGAGCACTGATCTCGACTCTAAAACGTGGCAGTGGAGCACGACGCAGTCCCTGCCAAGGCTTAAACATATTCTGTAAAATGTTGGCTGTAAGCAATAGACAAGGCATGACAGATCTCAGCCTCTGATCTGCCCCACAGGCGATGAAGCCCACACATACTACACATTGTGGTCACCAGCTGCCTCCTGCTTATGTTTGATCTCACATATGGAGACAAAGCCAAAAGTCTTGCTTGTGGCTTCTGCACCTGAAATATAGATTTTGAATTCATACTCCCCTCCTTCCATGCTCACCTGATGACAGATGGGTAACTAAACAGTAGATTCAGTATCGTGCAGCCAAGATCAGAGCATTATTTACATACAACAAAAGTCAGACTCACATGCCACAAGTACGGCGATCACACGGCCACAAGTACGGCGATCACACGGCCACAAGTACGGCGATCACACGGCCACAAGTACGGCGATCACACGGCCACAAGTACGGCGATCACACGGCCACAAGTACGGCGATCACACGGCCACAAGTACGGCGATCACACGGCCACAAGTACGGCGATCACACGGCCACAAGTACGGCGATCACACGGCCACAAGTACGGCGATCACACGGCCACAAGTACGGCGATCACACGGCCACAAGTACGGCGATCACACGGCCACAAGTACGGCGATCACACGGCCACAAGTACGGCGATCACACGGCCACAAGTACGGCGATCACACGGCCACAAGTACGGCGATCACACGGCCACAAGTACGGCGATCACACGGCCACAAGTACGGCGATCACACGGCCACAAGTACGGCGATCACACTGCCACAAGTACGGCGATCACACGGCCACAAGTACGGCGATCACACGGCCACAAGTACGGCGATCACTCTGCCACAAGTACGGCGATCACACGGCCACAAGTACGGCCACAAGTACGGCGATCACACGGCCACAAGTACGGCGATCACACGGCCACAAGTATGGCGATCACACGGCCACAAGTACGGCGATCACACGGCCACAAGTACGGCGATCACACGGCCACAAGTACGGCGATCACACTGCCACAAGTACGGCGATCACACGGCCACAAGTACGGCGATCACACGGCCACAAGTACGGCGATCACACGGCTACAAGTACGGCGATCACACGGCCACAAGTACGGCGATCACACGGCCACAAGTACGGCGATCACACGGCCACAAGTACGGCGATCACACGGCCACAAGTACGGCGATCACACTGCCACAAGTACGGCGATCACACTGCCACAAGTACGGCGATCACAATGCCACAAGTACGGCGATCACAATGCCACAAGTACGGCGATCACACGGCCACCAGTACGGCGATCACACGGCCACAAGTACGGCGATCACACGGCCACAAGTACGGCGATCACACGGCCACAAGTACGGCGATCACACGGCCACAAGTACGGCGATCACACGGCCACAAGTACGGCGATCACACTGCCACAAGTACGGCGATCACAATGCCACAAGTACGGCAATCACACGGCCACAAGTACGGCAATCACACGGCCACAAGTACGGCAATCACACGGCCACAAGTACCGCGATCACTCTGCCACAAGTACCGCGATCACACGGCCACAAGTACGGCGATCACACGGCCACAAGTACCGCGATCACTCTGCCACAAGTACCGCGATCACTCTGCCACAACCCCATTAATGAAAAAAAAAAAGGTGAAGTAATACTCATCTTATTAATCCCCTGTTGCTCCCGTGCCGCTGCTTCCCCAGTCTCTGTTTGTCCTGCTCCAATGACAATGTTTTGACACGACATATGACTGCTGCAACCATGCTGTATCGGTGACGTGTCAACACCACCGAGGTCAGTGATTGTTGCGTTGACATGGGAGCGACAGGCGTTTGATAAGGTGTGTATTACAACTTTGGTTATTTTACACCATTGTAAGCACATTTTCTTTTACATTTCATGGTGTTGTGGACAACCCCTTAAACTCGAAAATGGGCTTGGTTTAAGAGGTTAGTTTGACTTGAGCACATTGCGCCTAATTGAACTTCTGCACAGACCACAACTTTCAGCTAAAAATATTTTAGGAGCACAAATTAGAGGTATACTGAATCCCAGGCAGATGCTTCATATCTCTGCAGTAAATGCAGTTATCTGCCTGGAAATGACATGATCAAAAAGGGGCGTCTGGTTTGGAAAACCTCATTTTAAAATACCCTACTAGAGAATTCCGAGTTGATAAATGGTGGTCCTACATTTAGGGACCTCACCTATTAACCAGAGGAGAGAGGGGGCTCCAAAGAGTGACTTTCTCTGGCGGACCGAGCAGGTGTTTGCATGCATAGACAGCACATGGATTTTGTAATGCCTCATTTCATTTCCAAAGCGAACAACATCTTCAAGACAATAGTTTTCCAAGATAACAATTCGACAAGAAACGGCTTTGCTTAGTATACAAGTCATAACGCCCTGTACACTAAACATACATAAAGCCTGTGAGAGAGTTTTCCAGATATCAAATACCGTAATCATTATTTGTCAAACTAAACGCAATAATAGACGGAGTAATTCTAGAACACATTCTGAATAATCCTTCCACATCTCTCCGATTTTATACGTAAATATTCCAACAGAAAAAAATTAACAATCTCATGCGGATGCCGCATTGCTTCTAGGGAAGAATATCTCTGCAACTCAGTGGTGTACGGACGTCCACGTAGTGATGAGATGCAGGATCTCCATGTGTTTTGCTATGTGAATTAAAGAGGCTCTGTCACCAGATTTTGCAACCCCTATCTCCTATTGCAGCAGATCGGCGCTGCAATGTAGATTACAGTAACGTTTTGTTTTTTTTAAAACGAGCATTTTTGGCCAAGTTATGACCATTTTTATATTTATGCAAATGAGGATTTTTTACTTGTTTTACTAGCTGGGCGTTGTGAATAGAAGTGTATGATGCTGACGAATCAGCATCATCCACTTCTCTTCACAACGCCCAGCTTCTGGCAGTGCACAGACACACAGCGTGTTCGAGAGATCACGCTGTGACGTCACTTCCTGCCCCAGGTCCTGCATCGTGTCGGACGAGCGAGGACACATCGGCACCAGAGGCTACAGATGATTCTGCAGCAGCATCGGCGTTTGCAGGTAAGTAGCTACATCGACTTACCTGCAAACGCTGATGCTGCTGCAGAATCAAATGTAGCCTCTGGTGCCGATGTGTCCTCGCTCGACCGACACGATGCAGGACCTGGGGCAGGAAGTGAGTGACGTCACAGCGTGATCTCTCGAGAACACGCTGTGTCTGCACTGCCAGAAGCTGGGTGTTAACGAAGAGAAGTGGATGATACTGATTCGTCAGCATCATACACTTCTATTCACAACGCCCAGCTAGTAAAAGAAGTAAAAACGCCCAGATGTAACACACATAATACACGCCCAGATGTAACACACATAATACACGCCCAGATGTAACACACATAATACACGTCCAGATGTAACACACATAATACATGTCCAGATGTAACACACATAATACACGCCCAGATGTAACACACATAATACACGCCCAGATGTAACACACATAATACATGTCCAGATGTAACACACATAATACACGCCCAGATGTAACACACATAATACACGCCCAGATGTAACACACATAATACACGTCCAGATGTAACACACATAATACACGCCCAGATGTAACACACATAATACACGTCCAGATGTAACACACATAATACACGCCCAGATGTAACACACATAATACACGCCCAGATGTAACACACATAATACACGCCCAGATGTAACACACATAATACACGTCCAGATGTAACACACATAATACACGCCCAGATGTAACACACATAATACACGCCCAGATGTAACACACATAATACACGTCCAGATGTAACACACATAATACACGCCCAGATGTAACACACATAATACACGCCCAGATGTAACACACATAATACACGTCCAGATGTAACACACATAATACACGCCCAGATGTAACACACATAATACACGCCCAGATGTAACACACATAATACACGCCCAGATGTAACACACATAATACACGTCCAGATGTAACACACATAATACACGCCCAGATGTAACACACATAATACACGCCCAGATGTAACACACATAATACACGTCCAGATGTAACACACATAATACACGTCCAGATGTAACACACATAATACACGCCCAGATGTAACACACATAATACACGCCCAGATGTAACACACATAATACACGCCCAGATGTAACACACATAATACACGCCCAGATGTAACACACATAATACACGTCCAGATGTAACACACATAATACACGCCCAGATGTAACACACATAATACACGCCCAGATGTAACACACATAATACACGTCCAGATGTAACACACATAATACACGCCCAGATGTAACACACATAATACACGTCCAGATGTAACACACATAATACACGCCCAGATGTACACACATAATACACGTCCAGATGTAACACATAATACACGTCCAGATGTAACACACATAATACACGCCCAGATGTAACACACATAATACACGCCCAGATGTAACACACATAATACACGTCCAGATGTAACACACATAATACACGTCCAGATGTAACACACATAATACACGCCCAGATGTAACACACATAATACACGCCCAGATGTAACACACATAATACACGCCCAGATGTAACACACATAATACACGCCCAGATGTAACACACATAATACACGCCCAGATGTAACACACATAATACACGTCCAGATGTAACACACATAATACACGTCCAGATGTAACACACATAATACACGCCCAGATGTAACACACATAATACACGTCCAGATGTAACACACATAATACACGCCCAGATGTAACACACATAATACACGTCCAGATGTAACACACATAATACACGTCCAGATGTAACACACATAATACACGTCCAGATGTAACACACATAATACACGTCCAGATGTAACACACATAATACACGCCCAGATGTAACACACATAATACACGTCCAGATGTAACACACATAATACACGCCCAGATGTAACACACATAATACACGTCCAGATGTAACACACATAATACACGGCCAGATGTAACACACATAATACACGCCCAGATGTAACACACATAATACACGCCCAGATGTAACACACATAATACACGCCCAGATGTAACACACATAATACACGTCCAGATGTAACACACATAATACACGCCCAGATGTAACACACATAATACACGTCCAGATGTAACACACATAATACACGCCCAGATGTAACACACATAATACACGTCCAGATGTAACACACATAATACACGCCCAGATGTAACACACATAATACACGCCCAGATGTAACACACATAATACACGTCCAGATGTAACACACATAATACACGTCCAGATGTAACACACATAATACACGTCCAGATGTAACACACATAATACACGTCCAGATGTAACACACATAATACACGTCCAGATGTAACACACATAATACACGCCCAGATGTAACACACATAATACACGCCCAGATGTAACACACATAATACACGTCCAGATGTAACACACATAATACACGCCCAGATGTAACACACATAATACACGTCCAGATGTAACACATAATACACGTCCAGATGTAACACACATAATACACGCCCAGATGTAACACACATAATACACGTCCAGATGTAACACACATAATACACGCCCAGATGTAACACACATAATACACGCCCAGATGTAACACACATAATACACGCCCAGATGTAACACACATAATACACGTCCAGATGTAACACACATAATACACGTCCAGATGTAACACACATAATACACGTCCAGATGTAACACACATAATACACGCCCAGATGTAACACACATAATACACGTCCAGATGTAACACACATAATACACGGCCAGATGTAACACACATAATACACGTCCAGATGTAACACACATAATACACGTCCAGATGTAACACACATAATACACGTCCAGATGTAACACACATAATACACGCCCAGATGTAACACACATAATACACGCCCAGATGTAACACACATAATACACGCCCAGATGTAACACACATAATACACGTCCAGATGTAACACACATAATACACGTCCAGATGTAACACACATAATACACGTCCAGATGTAACACACATAATACACGCCCAGATGTAACACACATAATACACGCCCAGATGTAACACACATAATACACGCCCAGATGTAACACACATAATACACGTCCAGATGTAACACACATAATACACGCCCAGATGTAACACACATAATACACGTCCAGATGTAACACACATAATACACGGCCAGATGTAACACACATAATACACGCCCAGATGTAACACACATAATACACGTCCAGATGTAACACACATAATACACGTCCAGATGTAACACACATAATACACGCCCAGATGTAACACACATAATACACGTCCAGATGTAACACACATAATACACGCCCAGATGTAACACACATAATACACGCCCAGATGTAACACACATAATACACGTCCAGATGTAACACACATAATACACGTCCAGATGTAACACACATAATACACGTCCAGATGTAACACACATAATACACGTCCAGATGTAACACACATAATACACGCCCAGATGTAACACACATAATACACGCCCAGATGTAACACACATAATACACGCCCAGATGTAACACACATAATACACGTCCAGATGTAACACACATAATACACGTCCAGATGTAACACACATAATACACGCCCAGATGTAACACACATAATACACGTCCTGATGTAACACACATAATACACGTCCAGATGTAACACACATAATACACGCCCAGATGTAACACACATAATACACGCCCAGATGTAACACACATAATACACGTCCAGATGTAACACACATAATACACGCCCAGATGTAACACACATAATACACGTCCAGATGTAACACACATAATACACGCCCAGATGTAACACACATAATACACGTCCAGATGTAACACACATAATACACGCCCAGATGTAACACACATAATACACGCCCAGATGTAACACACATAATACACGTCCAGATGTAACACACATAATACACGCCCAGATGTAACACACATAATACACGTCCAGATGTAACACACATAATACACGCCCAGATGTAACACACATAATACACGTCCAGATGTAACACACATAATACACGCCCAGATGTAACACACATAATACACGCCCAGATGTAACACACATAATACACGTCCAGATGTAACACACATAATACACGCCCAGATGTAACACACATAATACACGCCCAGATGTAACACACATAATACACGTCCAGATGTAACACACATAATACACGCCCAGATGTAACACACATAATACACGCCCAGATGTAACACACATAATACACGCCCAGATGTAACACACATAATACACGTCCAGATGTAACACACATAATACACGCCCAGATGTAACACACATAATACACGTCCAGATGTAACACATAATACACGTCCAGATGTAACACACATAATACACGCCCAGATGTAACACACATAATACACGTCCAGATGTAACACACATAATACACGCCCAGATGTAACACACATAATACACGCCCAGATGTAACACACATAATACACGCCCAGATGTAACACACATAATACACGTCCAGATGTAACACACATAATACACGTCCAGATGTAACACACATAATACACGTCCAGATGTAACACACATAATACACGCCCAGATGTAACACACATAATACACGTCCAGATGTAACACACATAATACACGGCCAGATGTAACACACATAATACACGTCCAGATGTAACACACATAATACACGTCCAGATGTAACACACATAATACACGTCCAGATGTAACACACATAATACACGCCCAGATGTAACACACATAATACACGCCCAGATGTAACACACATAATACACGCCCAGATGTAACACACATAATACACGTCCAGATGTAACACACATAATACACGTCCAGATGTAACACACATAATACACGCCCAGATGTAACACACATAATACACGCCCAGATGTAACACACATAATACACGCCCAGATGTAACACACATAATACACGCCCAGATGTAACACACATAATACACGGCCAGATGTAACACACATAATACACGCCCAGATGTAACACACATAATACACGTCCAGATGTAACACACATAATACACGTCCAGATGTAACACACATAATACACGTCCAGATGTAACACACATAATACACGCCCAGATGTAACACACATAATACACGCCCAGATGTAACACACATAATACACGTCCAGATGTAACACACATAATACACGTCCAGATGTAACACACATAATACACGCCCAGATGTAACACACATAATACACGCCCAGATGTAACACACATAATACACGTCCAGATGTAACACACATAATACACGCCCAGATGTAACACACATAATACACGGCCAGATGTAACACACATAATACACGGCCAGATGTAACACACATAATACACGCCCAGATGTAACACACATAATACACGTCCAGATGTAACACACATAATACACGTCCAGATGTAACACACATAATACACGTCCAGATGTAACACACATAATACACGCCCAGATGTAACACACATAATACACGCCCAGATGTAACACACATAATACACGTCCAGATGTAACACACATAATACACGTCCAGATGTAACACACATAATACACGTCCAGATGTAACACACATAATACACGTCCAGATGTAACACACATAATACACGTCCAGATGTAACACACATAATACACGCCCAGATGTAACACACATAATACACGCCCAGATGTAACACACATAATACACGTCCAGATGT